>NC_048426.1:3883309-3888337 GCF_013103735.1 Etheostoma cragini | reverse complement strand
AGCTTACCCTATCAATATTTTGAAATATGTCATTGTTTTTCTTTGTATTTACCGTGTTGTGTATGGCATTATTTTCTAGGACCATATTCATGAGTTCAGTTTCCTGTCAAAGAGACAGAAGACGGTCCCAACCACCTTGTGTTGTTCTGCCAAACAAATAGTAAAGTACTGTAAATACTGTGAAGGAATACAAAGTAGGAATACTGTGCAGTACTGCAATATTCTAGTGAGAGTAGATTTCTTACCTATTCTCATTTCGGAAATTCGGGATGATAGATGCTACAGTGTACCTGCTCACATTTTGGCTGTACTCTTTGCCAATCAGCAATTACAATCCTTGGCCTTTCTCTTCCTCTTCCTCTTCCTCCTCGTCTACCTCCTCCTACTACTCTCACTCCTCTGGCTCTGACTCTGTTTCCAATGTTGGCATCCATTCCTCCAAAACAGAAGAGCTCACCTTTTGCCGTTTTATGCTAAAGCTCTGACTGCTAATTGTAAAATTGTGTGACAGGGTGTTTGCCCTTTTGATGAGTCAGTGTGCATATTTGAATGGCAGTGTGTTCCTTGTGAAGACAAGAGATTTTCTTCCTGAAAATTGTGCCAAAGGCAGAGAATTGTGTGTAGTGTTTTGAAAAAAGTGTGTTTTAGAACAGCAGTCTGAGTGTAGAGCAGGAATTGTGCTTGTAGTTTAGCAGAATTGGTTCAGGGGGTTGGTGACTGAGTTACACGTTGTGGTCAGTGTGTCTCAAGTACCAAAATTTGTGTGTAAACAATTGAGAAAAACTGTAATAATTATAAAAGTTATAATTTCCACTGTGCCCATTTATTAAAGAACAGTCCTACTAGAAAAATAATGGCCAGACATGAACAGTTGATGTCCCCGATCATGTTTCCCCTCTGTAGGTCTACTCACATCATGAATTTTAGAAGACAAGTGTATATGATCTTAAAGAGAGATCAGAGGAGGAGGAAGGTTTTAGGTGTGGAGCAGGGGAGCATTTAGTTTGCTCAGAAAAAAAGGAAAAGGACAGTCAGCAGCGTCTACATCAAAACAGAGGACATCGTAATTGATTATCAATCAAAAGAAAAAGAACAGAAAGTAAGCCGAGAGGCTTTTTCCCCCGCCAGAGAAAATACAGTAAACACGTAGGAATGTGACAGTGAACTGGCTGGAAACATGCAAACAGATGGAGAAAGGAGTTATTCCTTTACCAGAGCTTTAAAAGCCACAAAAGTAGCAACAGTGCTTAAGTTGGGATTTAGTTTTCCAGAGAAGAGAAAATACAGCTCAAGAAAGAAACCACCAGGAATCTCATGGGGCTTCAAAGACTTGTATAATAAAATTAATTGAAACTTGTGAGTTATGTGACGCTTGGAGGCACCTTCATCCAACCCAGTGCCAATACACTTGGGCTCCAAAAGAAAACTCATTATCTTTGGCCAGACTCAACTAATTTCACTGTTTCAAGCATCAGGAAATTCAGTTAAAGGTTGTTTAATACATCCAGTTGGATCTGATCAATTCTCTATAGTCAAAGAAGACGCATTTAGCAAAAGGTGAACCGCTGACCTGCTGGCTTTTTCTGCTCAAGGTGCTCTCTTCACCCACAATTTTAAAATTTGGCTAAAATGGTGATTAACTGTTCTCAGTAACAGTCTGAGTAAGGAGCAGCTAGTTCTAGTCCTGTGCGTGGTTGTGTGTATGTGTGTGTGTGTGTGTGTGTGTGTGTCCTCTTTCTCTCTCAGTGTGGGATAATTAAGCAGCTTGGACTCGTTAACTGTCCTCCGCTGCCCTCTTCTGGTCACTCTGTCATTATAGTGAACATGTACAGTCTTATCTGTTCTTTGTGTGTCCTACTAGTGCTAAATGGTTTGGTGTCAGTTTATTGTCCTTAATGAGACAATGCTGTTATTTTTTTGCTGCTGCTAGATGGTTGCCATTTCCCATTATGTCCCATAATTGTGATGTACATTTATGTTACTTTTAATATTACTTTCGTGCAATACTTTACCTGCAGTACTTGATGTTTAATGTAATGATGCCAAAGGGTTTTGACAAAGGGTCAACCCCTGGGCTCAGCCACGCCCCCTTTCATGACAAATGGCCTGTTTTTCATGGCCTCTTGTGTGAGGACTTCTTAACTCAGCAGTAAGTACATTTTTCATCTGTGACAGTTTGCCCCCCCCCCCCCCCCCCCCCCCCCCCCCCCCCCCCCCCCACTATGCTTGGTACCACCTTTGTAATACACCATTTCCAACTGGCACACTCCACGCAGGAAAGAAAGTCTAACTTGTCCGTGCGGTGTCCCACAGTCACACTAATGCACAGCCGCGTGGCACGGCGTCAGTAACCAAAGGTGCAAGGGCCCGTCCAACACTTCAATTATTATTATTTTTAAGATATTAAAAAACAAATCAGACACACAGAAATGGATGTATATGTGCCTCCACATTTACTACATTGTAATTCGAGTCAGATCTATGCCAGTGCCCCTCAGTTCCTCAAAACATGCTTCTCTTTTTCTTTTTCAATTGTCATTCGTCCATATTTCTTCTTCCCTCACCTTATTAGCATCTCTTTTTCCCTCTCTCAAACACACACACACACACACACACACACACACACAAACACACACACACACACACACACATTTCTTAATTGACCTGAGGTGTGGACAGAATTACCATTTAGTCACCTGACATGTAGATCAATCACTTACTTGATCTCTAATACCCTTAACAAGTTGTGTCTGCAATGGAGGACATCTGAGTCACTCACACACATGCAGTACATGCAACCCCCCCACCCCCCTTCACACACACAGACACACACACACAAGGTAGTGTCCTTGTTTTGCATGTGGCAGGCGTTGACTGTCAGCTTGATGGATCTGCTGTGCTGCTGTTGATGGAAGCCAGGAGCACTCCTCCTACTCCTCATGTATATATGTGTTATATGAGTGTGTGTGTGTGTGTGTGTGTGTGTGTGTGTGTGTGTGTGTGTGTGTGTGTGTGTGTGTGTGTGTGTGTGTGTGTGTTTGTAGTGTAATGGAGATATAAATGTGTTGATCTCTGCTTGGCTCAGGAAATAGTATGACTTGTTTTCAGCTAGACAGTACATATAACAGTCTGGGTGCTGTTAACCTTCTCTCATAGGGATTGGCTTTTATGAATCTGGGTGCAAGAGTGCCGGCTTCAGCAAGTGCACATATCAAAGAACTCCAGTAACTCCCATAAAATGGGAGAGGATGCCGGCGTTGGTTGTTCTCCGCTTCTCTATCTGATCAATTTAAGATTGGATCTTTATCTTGCTTGTTTGACAGTTTTTGTTTCACATGGCTGTCCTTCCCTAACTAATAGCAACTTGAATTCCCTCCTGAATTGGATCAGCTTATAGCTCTCCCAGTTGAAAGCTATGACAGCTCTACCTGTTTGAACTTTATTAGCTGTACCTGGTGCCAACTTTCTTACCTGCAAACTAATTTTCTTTAAATGAAGCCATTTTTGTTATAGTTTTTTCGCACAAACCCAGTTATCAACACCAACATAGACTGGTAATGTGCTGAGTGAGGAGAGAAGTTTAAAGGAGGAAAGATGCGTCTAACAGGACTTTTCTTTATCTACCTGGAAATCCTGCTGTTTCCTATCGCCATCCATTCACAAATGTTACGGGGCTACGCGGCAGAGCAGACCACTACAGCCGAGACCAGCTCTGGCAAGTGAAGGAGCAGCGTGACAGCGGAAACTTTCAACTCGACCTACGTGAGGAATGCAGGAGAGAAACAAAAACACCAAGAAGAAGAAGAGGATGGCCATCTCCACCAACGGTGATTCTGGCAAACACCCGTTCTCTGCCCAAGCAACTCACGGAGCTACAGACTGCAGTGAGGACCTCTCAGAGAACAGAGAAAGTCTTGCTTTAGTTTACTGAGACGTGACTCAGGGTGTCTATTGACAATTCTATACTAAATCATCCGGACACTTACAGATCCTGTCAAGATGCCTGCCTTTGTGCCACCCTGGTGGCCGTTTTGTATATTGTGTTGTGTTTTGTGCTTTTGCTGTTTCCCGTGTTCTGGGGTTACCTGTCAGTCTTGTTTGTTTGCAGATTTTCAAATGTGTTACAGTTTTAGAGTCCAAATAAAGCGTGTTTGTCTGAAATTCTGCCTGGAAGAGTCTTGCATTTGGGTCCTCCTGCTGGACAGTGACAGATCCCTCGCATTCCAACCCCTGGTTGTAGCGGTCATTTACTGCCAAATTTTCTCCTGGGAGACTTTAACATCCATGTCAATTCTGAAAACTGAAAACTTGTTTCCGTTGTTGTTTAAGGATTTGTTTAAAGTGGAATAAAGTGCGTCCAAAGAAACACACTTAAATAGATGTTCACTAGCGCCCTGCTTGCCCTGAATGCTGTCAGAAAAATGACAGAGTTAACAAAGAAGAAGAAGAAGTGCAGGAGCACGTTCATGCACACCAACATTGTAACCTGCCATTGACACATCTTTATCTGAGGGTTGGTGTTGGTTTTTTTGTTGCTTGCCATGAAATTAGCAAGCAAGCATAGCCAGAGTGGATCTGTCAGTGTTTTCACCAGCGTGAATGTAGGTAACCCTAACTCTTTTTAGTTGTGTATGTTCTGACCCAGGAGCCGTTTACAGTAGGCCCTTGACGATCATCTGTTACCTGTATAATTCCAACAAAAACAATATTGCCAAAGCATCACACAAAGTTATTATATACAGTATACATTCAACAACAGTAGATATAACCAATACAAATCAAAGTAACAATAATAACAATAATATGCCAATGATAATAGTCAAATAATATGAGACAATTTATTGTTTATATACTGTATATATTCATATTCAAACTTAACTGGGCTTCATGTGGCTGTGGAGACCACAGAAGCTTTGGAAATCTCTGTAAGGTTTGAAAGTTCTCTGAAGGAAACATGGAACCTCTGGAAGGTTAATTCATGCAGATCCTTTTTTTTTTTTTTTTTTTTTCAAACTTTGTTTATTTGGT
>NC_048426.1:3865586-3883209 GCF_013103735.1 Etheostoma cragini | reverse complement strand
AAGCAACAGTTGCTCCAAGGGTTGTTAGCTTGTCATCGTGGTCAGTAGCCGAGCGCTCAAGGTCTGTAATAGCTCGTTTGTGTGAGGTAACTTTAGCTTCCAGCGGAGAAAGAGCAGTCGTAATCTCCCTTCTCACAGCCCCGGACACAATTTCGTCAAATTTACTCACAAGATCTGAGCGCACACCCTCCAGCATCTCCTCCATACACTTTAGCAGATGCTCGTTAGCATCGAGTACTGGAGCAGCCTCGGGCTCAGGCGACAGGCGTGGTTTGCTGCGGCCTACTTTCGAGGTGTCGGATTTACCCCGGTTTGCCATGGTTTAATAAAATTACCAAAACAGGTTGAGCATAGATGCCGTGTAGGTAACGTAATAAACTAAAGCTGTAAAAGAAACTTCAATAAACCGTGCTAAAAAAAGTTCAAATAGTCACATTCCTGCGGAGCTCCGGCAGGCACGTCCTACATGCTTGACGCTCCCCGGAAACTCCCCTTCATGCAGATCCTTTAAATGATATGCAGTATTTTAATAAAAGCAAAGACAATTCTTCTCATCATCATTTTTGACCCACTAAAAGTGTGGAGGTGTCTGTATCTGTATTTGCATGTTTTCGTTGGATGTTTTTAAAGACAATAGTTGATGGTTATGGGCTCGGGATTCCATTTCCGAATTTGAGCCACATGTCAGAATAAATTGCATTTATCCTGAACAATATTGGCAGAGTTTATTTTCAGGCCTTAGATATGCACAGAGTGACTTCCCTTTTCTTCAACGTGCTACTTTCTACCCCCCCCTCCCGACCCAACCTCTACCTATCCAGTCTTCTCCTGGTTACAGTGTCTAGGCCTGTCAGGAGATGCTGCTGAGAGGGGAGAGAGATGACAAAATCAGCTCAGATCAGACCTGATCCCGACACACGCATACACACACACACACACACACACACACACAGGCACTGCAGTGTGCTGACCAGTGAGCGGTAAAGAGGCCCAGTGTGTGTGTCCCACCTCATCTTCATCAGACCTCCCAGCCCTGACCCAGAATCCTCCAGACCTGCCGCCCAGCTCCCTCTGTGTGTGTGTGTGTGTGTGTGTGTGTGTGTGTGTGTGTGTGTGTGTGTGTGTGTGTGTGTGTGTGTGTGTGTGTGTTTGTGCGTGTGTGTGTGTGCGTGCTTCCTCTGACCACATCCATATATACTGTGGTTGCGGCCCAGGCTGCTCAGGTGGCCTCGGAGTGTGAGTGTGACATGATGGCTTTTGGCACAGTGGGCTCTCCTGCCCAGTAGCCCGACTGTCAGGCCAAATATCTGAAGAGAGGGGAAGAATGAAGGGATGGAAAGAAGACAAAGATGAAGCATGGGTGGATGAGAAATAATGAGTTCACTAGAGTCCTACAGGGCATTATGCTCCTCCTTCCCTTCATACCTTACAGTGTAATTTCCTGGATCAGAACCTTAGTCACATTGGAATCTATTGATTCATGTACATAGAAATGAATTTCCCATATTTTTATGACACTCGGCAAAAATTTCAATTGGAAGCATGCACCGGGACTGCAGCAGAGAAGCTGTATTGTTTTGATGTTTTTCGTATTTAGACTAGATTGATACAGTAATCAATATTTATTCACGAGATGTTGTCGTGGTTTTTATTTCTAAGTTTAAAGAACCAGTGAAATATTAGAGAATGTTGGTAGACAGAACACTACGATGCTACGAGTGCATATCCCACAATGCAATGCCTTCATTCATCAGAGAATCTGTGGCGGCAGCAACTATAAATGAATGCAGCCCATCCACTGCAGACAGCCCAAAACAGAAGTCAATTGGGTCCACCCCTAAAGTATTCGTAACATGGTCTGTGGTGCGTCTTTATTGGGAGTTTTCAAATACCTTGGTATATTTCTCATTAGTAGAATTTGGCAGAGTACAATTTTTGATACTTAAGGTTTTTTTGGGATGGTGAACACATTAGTCATTTCAGATTTTAAAAATGGAATCATTATATAGATGAAAATAGCTGTAAACCGAAGATATAACAGCGGTGAGAGTGAACCAAAACAATTAAGTGGTAGCAGGACAGCTAAACAATGAGCTGAAAGTCACCATTTAAGGATAACTATACTGTTTTATAACCTGGGCCTTAGTTTTTGTGTATCTTTGAAATTGGACCAGTATTAGCCGTTATCGCTGTAACCAGAAGCCACAGACTGGGCTGCAATGTAACCCTATGGGGCAAATGTGCATCGTCAATTTGTTCCACAAAAGTTTTTTTTGGGGGGGCTAATGCTAAACCAACTAGACTCCATTTAAAAAAGCAATACTTTTAGAGTGTACAGAGCCCACATAACACAAACTTTGTGTTTATTTCAACCTAAATTAGAGTTGTGATGGTTGGAAAAGAGGAGAGTCGACACAAAACGGCTCTTTGTAGTTTTATTTTGTTTCTGTTCATGATGCTAAAATTACTGTTTGTTTACATGGAGTCTGGTGGGTTTACACAATTTTGGTGGATTTTTATGTATAAAAAAAGGGGTTTACTCTTTAACAGAAAGGTCACCCTCCTTAGAAATCCTTTCCATAACATCAGACACTTAGAATATTAATCTGAGCCTGTCAGCGGCAAAGCAAGCACTTTTGTGAAGGTAAATACAAGCTGGACATTGGCCCTTACATTGCACTGCACTGATCTAGTTTAATACTGGACTGGATGTCTAAAAACGTTGTTCCCATCAGTCACTTGGACATAAAACATAGTTACCCTTTGATTCTGCCGATTCAGCCGATTCAGCCGATAATTATCAGTAGGTTCATCCCTACCAGATACAGCTTGCTCATTAATTATTGTTTTCATATCATCATTTGATACGCAACCCGTTCTCATCCCAACTTGTCACAGTCTGAGCCTTGCCCCTTTTTACTGACCCATAGATTCTTGTGTGAGGCCAAAAATCCACTAATTTGGCATTGTTAATTCAAAATGGTGGACTTCCTGTTGAGTTTAGGGTGTGGCTCCAAGAAGTTTTTTGTTAAAATTTAATCCATATGTGCACCAATTTTCAGTGGTCTACATGAAAGTCAAAGGAGGGGGTCTTCACTTTTTAAAACTATTAGGGGGCGCTAGCGAGTCTTTTTTGCGCGACTATTAAAAGAAACTCTTAAAATATCTATATTTTCACCTGATCTGACCTCGGATTTTGGTGAGTTTTTGAGTATGGTTAGGTTCTCAAAAAGGTGATTCCTTTACAAAAAAAAAATTATAATGCTCAAGTTTCAAGTGGGCCTTTGCCGGCCGACAATTGTTGGCGCTTGGGCCCTAAAAGTATATTTCATTTTGTTTTAGTAATCATACAGGTAAAAACAGGTAAACATGAAAAGACATGAGCACAGACAATCACAAAACAAGAGACGGTGAGCTGTAGGAGGAGAAAGAAAAAACATTACAATTGTGGCAATGAAGGACATAGTGAGAGAGTGGGTATTAAGTAGAAAAAGTTCAATGACCCAGTTCTTAAAACCACAAAATAAAAATATTTCTTAAAATGACACTTCTGGGTTGGCCGAGGCGGAGGCCCAACATCTGAGAGGAACCCCCAGTTTGCAGTCCAGATGTATTTAATCAGAGGACGGAGCGCTCCACACCTGCTTCACACAGTTTTCTTGCTGGTCCATCCAAAACCCCACGAACTCCAGCCTCCTCTTTCATCAGCAAGTCTCCTACCAAGAGCTGCTGTTAAGTATTAGATACTCAACTATTTTATAGGATATATACAATCCTCCAATTAATATAATTATCATATTAGATAGCAGCTAACTGACGGTCCTCCTCCACCGGTGAGCTACCACCACTGATAAAATCTGTGGCAAACACTGTACTTCATATACGACAATTTGAAGCAAATCAATTTACAGCGACACATTTGCACTAAGATAATAATAGTGATAAGAATCTTAAGATAATCATTTCCCACGGCGCTATTGCAAACACTACACATTCTGATTGTGACAGGGATAGAAGTCCGCAGTGGGCTGAGGCATTGTGTTACATCACTGCTATCAACAGATTATAATCTTTAATTTGACTGTTGAGCCATTTTTATTTTGTCCTTCCATCCTTGTTGAGGTCATAATTTATAGTTAACTTTATTTTTTCATTACCTGAAGCATTTATTAAACTTATTTATTTTCCCTCTCATAGTCACAGTGTGGATCATTCTCTCGTCTTCTTCCCTTCTTTTCCCAGGACGTCATCATGTGGCGGCAACGGCATGCCGATGTCAGCAGCATCAAGCTGATCCCTGTGATGGAGGAGGACCTGCACCAGCTTCACCTCCAACAGCCTGACAAGGAGATCTGGTTTTTAACTGACCCAAAGGTGCCAATCCATCAAAGAGAAACAGTTTTATGACTGCATTGGGTTGGAGCTTAAAATGTGTTTTAATGTTCTACTGGTCAGTGGTGGACAAAGCATTCAGATCCTCTACGTAAGTAAAAAAAAAGAAAAGAAAAAAAGCACACTGTAAAAATATTCTTTTACAAGTAAAAGCCCTGCATTGAAGATGCTACTTACGTAAAAGTGGAAAATGTACCACTATGTTTTACAATGTACTATGTAAAAGATTAAAAGTAAAAGTACTCACTGCAAAAAATATAACAATATTTTACTCTGAGATGTGGCGGAGAAGAAGTAGAAAGTGTCATGAAAAGAAAAGACTACAGTAAAGTAAAGTACAAGAACCTCAACATTTGTACTTAAGAACAGTACTTAGTAGTTGTACTTAGTTACAATTCACCACCTATTATGGTTTTTATGGTTAAATAACATCTCTAGCAATAACACCGTTACGACCTTTAACTCCAGCTATTACCACTTGAATGGGCTCTTTTGTTGATTTTATGTAACTGATGTCAGAATGTTACATAAAATCATACAGTCATATCATACAGTCATATTAAATTGACTGATGTCAATTTATTATGACTGTATATTAAATTATATTTAGATTTGCAATGCTTCTGTCTTTACTGACTGAAAATGTAAGATTTCACATTCAAATTAATTAAAAAAGAAAGCAAATCACACACTCCAGATAAAACATTATGCATTTTACTACTTTCTTTTGACAAGGGATAAATGTCTAGGTCAAGTAGAAAGTTACAATACTCCCACTGTCTTTCGATCATTCACAAGGCATTGGCTTGTGAAAAGTCAAAAGGCCAAAACGCTGCCAAATGACGATGCAGTCTATTTGTGACTTCCTTTTAACATAAAGATAACTAAGGAGCCTTACACTGAACACCAGAGTGTGGTGGTATGTGAAGCTATAATAGCTATTAACTGATATATTTAGTTAAACGTTTCGATAACTACTGTATATTACTAAAATTAACACAGGCAACTGATAGTGGGGGTTTGTGGATCCAGTTCTTGTCCAGCTCTGAAGACACCAGAATGTTTAGATAAGGTGTTGTTAAAATATGTAAAAGTTCATGAGGCATTTGGGTATTACTCTATGCATATGCAGAACTTGGGGATGGTCAGCCCTTTAAAAAGACATGGGAAAGGGATCTGAGTGTTACACTGGATGATCAGGATTATCTCGTGGCGGTCCTTCAAGAGCGTGGACCCTTCAGCTGATTGGACTGAGGAAATCGCCGCATCCTGGTGCTGTTCAATGCTTTTTTTGGCATCCTAAAGACGTGAGTGTGATTGCATTCTGCCAGGTTCTGGATTGCTTGTGGCTTTTGCACCCACCAGGTGTCCTCAATAGTCTGGAGGGCTCGCTGGGTTTCTGTTCTTGCAACAGTGAAGGTGGTTTAAAGGGCAAGACAGGAGAGCTTTGTGGGCATCATGCTTGGTTTTTAGGCGTGACTATATCTCAGCTGATTTACAGTCAAAGCAGTCCTGAGGCGTCTCTATGAATATCCTGGCGCAATGAAATCATATTCATTTCCACGTTCGGCCCTGGTATTTTACAGTATCATAGGAGCGCAACAGGTTTCCATAGCTACCGTGTTAGAGACTGACTGCGACAAGAGCTTGCTAGCTAACAGAAGTTAACCCATATACGCAACTGACTAGTAGAACACTTATTAAAAATACAACAAAACAATTTGGAAAACAAAAGATCCTGATGATGTGATGATGCTACCATGCTAACCGGGCTGCAGCGTACTCCCCAGGCTAGTGTGCTGCCTGGGACCCCCCCCCCCCACAAATCTCCTTTTTCTCCCACTTTGGCTGCCACCTTCCTGACACACACACACACACACACACACACACACACACACACACACACACACACACACACCAGCCATCCTCCATCCCCTGCATCCATTTGCACATCATTTGGCTCTTCTGCATATTGTCAGTTGCAGCCGACCCAGCCATTCATCACCTGTTGGCGACTCCCAGCGCCCTCCACACTTAATTGTTACCTCTCTGACCTAAAGAATAGAGAATGATGTTTTCCTCTGCCTGAGAAGAAAGAAACAAAGAAAGAAACAAAGAAACAAAGAAACAAAGAAAGAAATAAGTGGCTTTTCGATTTAAATCGGAAGCAACAGTGGTCACTCTCCTTTTCGTTTTCTCTCCTCTATCCATCTTTTCTGTGTTTCTAGGTCAGATTAGAGGAGAGAAGACAGAGACAAGTAGAGATGGGAGGGAAAGACGTGAAATCCTGGTCCATAAGTGCCAGTCCATTATAGTATGTTTACATATAAAGGCCTGAGAGTGGGTGTGTGCCGATATGGGGGGTGGGGAACGTAGGTAGACCACATACACACATACAGTATGTGCATGGATGCATAGACACACACACACACCTTATCAGCATTCCATTTGCATCCGTGTTCAGCTGGGCTGAGCACACGTGTCCCTTTATCTTCCCTCTCTTACTTCTTGTATTGTTCTCCATTGCTGAAAATGTCTGTGTCCTTCTGTCTTTCTATCTGTCTTTTGTTTTAATCCCATCGTTTATCTATTAATGCTTTATCTGTCTTTTCTAATTATATAATAATGGTATGTAATGTCATATTGTGGCTGAAAATGTATCAGAATCATTTTTGGAAGTTATATGGTTCTCCAAATATTAGTATTTTGGAGATGGGACTATACTAGAGAATTCGGAGATAAAAACAAAACAAAGAAAAATGAATAGAAGATTGGAATGATTTCTTCACAACAAGCCAAGATCATCACCATTTGAAGGCATCGACTGGGCTCACTTGAGACCTCTGACAGATTCGAATTGTAGTGAGGAAATAAAATAAAAACGGACGGTCAATGTTATGAGTGTTGGCGTTGCATAGTCTGTCCACCAGAGGACGCTCCACCACGTCCCTTTTAGTGTTGGCGTTGCATAGTCTGTCCACCAGAGGACGCTCTACAACGTCCCTTTTAGTGTTGGCGTAGCATAGTGTGTCCACCAGAGGACGCTCTACAAAGTCCTTGTTAGTGATGGTGTTGCATAGTCTGTCCACTAGAGGACGCTCTACAATGTCCCTGTTAGTGATGGCATTGCATAGTCTGTCCACCAGAGGACGCTCTACAACGTCCCTGTTAGTGTTGGCGTAGCATAGTCTGTCCACCAGAGGACGCTCTACAATGTCCCTGTAAGTGTTGGCGTAGCATAGTGTGTCCACCAGAGGACGCTCCTGTAATGTCCCTGTTAGTGATGGCGTAGCTACACACACGCCGAAGGGCGCCTTTTTCATCGCATCAGTTGAGGACAGCCATTGTCCAAACATCCATATTTTTACGTGTTTGGAGTTAGAAAGGGATGGAAAGGAAGAAAAAAAGAGACACAACTAGGGAGAAAACAGATTCTAGAAAATACAACACGAAATAATACACAGATCCCAATCGTGACACGTACCTTATGCAAACCATGAGGTCCCACTTATAAAAAACAATACTTTGTGGTGCTACTAATAGTTGGACACTCCCCAAAATGTGCCTTTTTTTTATTGTTCCAATACAAAGAAATGTTGTGCAGATAAAATCTGTCTCCTCAGGCCTTCTTTTTAACATTATTTTTTGACAATTTACCTTTTTATTGGATGAGTTGACCTACTGTACAGTAAGGAAATGAAAAGAAAGAGAGAGGGATTCAACATGTAGCAATTGTCCCTGGCTAGAACTGAACCTGGGATGTTGCTGTTACATAGTTTGAGTCTTAAGTTCTTCTCTAGCACCCAATAAAGTAATAAATAAAAAATTCCTACAGGCTCAGGCCAAAGGGTGGAGTTGCAGCCATCTTTGATTCAAGCCTGTTAATTTGTCCTAAACCTAAACTAAATAAATGATATTATAATATATGTTGTTTAAAAGCCTTGTTCTTATTCTTCTACATCAACAAAGTAGTTATTTTAGGTGATTTTAATATCCATGTGGACATTGACAGCGGTAGTCTTAGTATTGCTTACTACACCCTGCTACCTCCTGCTATGCCATTCTACGTCCTGCTGCGCCCTGTAACACCCTGCAGTATCCTGCTACACCATGAACTACTTCAACTACTATTTCTAGTCATAGTTCCATTACCTTTATTGTGACTACTATTGCCGCCATTCATCGCCCCCCCCCAACCGGCGCCATTAGACACCGCCTAACAAGAACCTGGGTCTGTCCTAGGTTTCTCCCTGAAAGGAGTTTTTCCTTACCACTTTTCTGCTTTTCCTTACCATGGTAAGGAATTGTTGAACTGGAATTGTTGGGTCTTTGTAAATTACAGAGTGTGTTCTAGATCTACTCTATCTGTAAAGTGTCTTGAGGTCAAATTGAATAGAGTACTACTGCCTGACCCAAAACTGATCAGTCCTGACCAAGGTTTGCGTTAGAATTGTGTTGGTTTGTTGCATTAATTTTGTGCTCAGGTCGGGTTCAAGTTTGGTATTTTCCAAATGGAAATTGTTATTTTTTTTATTTCTTGTGGTAATTGTCTGTCAGCCCAGTGGAATGAGAGAAAGAGACAGATTGTAGCCAGTGTGTTACATTAGCCTGGCGGCCAACAGTCAGTCATGTGTATACAAGCAGTTAAAGCTAACCTGGGCTCGCTAAACAACAAAACACAGCTGCTAAAGTATTAGGCATTGTCTCTTCTGCTTGTGCGTTGTGTTTAAAGTGAGAATGTGACTTAAACTCACCTGGATGAGTGTATGTACTGTATGTCTTTGGTACTTCTGGAAGAGTTTGTGCTGTGTTAAACTGACTCACCCAGATGCTGCATGGTTTGGCGTCTGAAGATGGCTTCTGAAGATGGTGACCACGCCGTAGCTTCGGGATCCGCCAGGCCTGCTCTCCCTCGATGTTGTACTTCATATTGGTCTCTATGTAATAGCATCTTTGTTTTAAATAGTGTTCTCCAAGGGGCAGCATCTGGCGTAAAGCCTTCAGCGTGCTGCCTCCTGTGGTTGTCTCCCTCAGGACCAAATCCCAATCTAAATCTTCTCTCCAACATGCTGCTTTGGCTAAATCAGATCAACCAACATTTAACGTGTCAGCCAATGTCTGTCAATCAGCTAACCACGCCCACTTCTCTAAAGATACTAAACAGTTTCAAAAAACGAATGAATGAAGTAAATTCCACATGTAGCCTCAGGTTTTGCGATCAGGTGTTCTGGTCTTAAATCTACCAGGGTCATGTTAAGTGAAGTCTGGTTGGGTTTTAAAGATGTGGGCAAAGGCCAGGTCTGGGTCTATGTTAGGCCCGCGCAGAACTGGTGCTGCTTCTGTTATGCTCCGCGTATTAGGAAGTCAGGAAGGTCAGCCGGCTAGTTGACTAGTGGGTGAATCCACCATGCTGAGGAGTTCACTTCAACAGCCAAAGGAATTTCAGGGGACTGCACTTCCTCGCTTTGTGTTTAGACTCAAAATCACTCACAAACATGATCACACAGGCATGCTATGTCTGTATTAAAATGGTTCACAGCAGGCTTTGACAACTGCAGTGCTCGATGCTGTTGGAGCAAGCAGAGTAGTGCTTCTTCTCAGTCCTGAGGCAGCCATTTTAAACTATCTGACCACACTGCTTATCATCATCACAGATAATAAAGTTAGTCATCAAACGTGTCTTTGTCTTTGCCCAGTAACCTTGCTTTTATCTTCCTCTTTAAGTGCTGTTGTACGTATCATTTGTCCTTTTTAAACGTTAAAGTGTAACCGATTCCAGCTGCTCGCATCATAACCATTGAACCCACTTGAGGAGTTTGTTCATGAAGAAGGGGGGAGGACGTTCTCCTCCTTCTCTTCCTCCTCCTCTATCTTTTTTCACTCTGTCGTCCCTTCATTCTTCATTTCTTCTGTGATGAAGACCTCATGCGATTCCGGAGACTCATCTCCTCTCCTCGATCTCTCTCCCATCCATCCACCTCTTTAATAATAAATGGATGCTTCCATTATGAGCTGCTAAGAGCATATAATCATAGTCAGTCATGCTCTGGAGGGACGGGGGCCAGCTAGGAGATGGCATTGGGGCATTTCTGCAGAGAAGTCAAGCTGACATGCTAGGGCCACTAGCATAAATACCCATATATGGGATATTTGCACAATTTAGATATAGAAATAGAAATATTTTGGAAGTTATTTAAACCGATTGTTAAATTTGGTGGTCTAAGAAAAGGCCAGGCAGCCATTAACTAAAATGCTAAATATGACCAAAACTGTATCACTACCTAAAGCACTTGTCTTACAGACAATGGACAGAAGTTAAAATATACTAGTATATAAAACATCCAAGTGCTATATGCAGCTGTAGTGACTGTGCGAGCTGGCCATCAGCTATGGTTTAAACCAAATGGGCCATTCTGAAGCAAGAATGTAACTTTAAGCTCTGTACTAACACTTCCTATTTGTGGACAGCTGGGTCTGTCATACAAGCACTAAGCGCTAAAATATTAAACTAGGTCTGGGCAATGTGGAGAAAATCAAATATCATGATATTTTTATTTTTGACCAAATACATCAATATCGATACCGCAACAATATTTTAGTGTTGACTTTTGCTATTACTACAGTATGTGTGGTTACAGTTAACTTAGTGCAGCTGGCTGTATTGGGAGCAGGCTACAAATGAAAACAGAGTTCAGATATGTACACGGGCTGGATTAACTGCTGATAAAACTGGCTTCCTGATTGGTTTTATTACGATGTTTAAAATACCTTTTAAAGAACTTAAAAGAGGCTCACAGTCTAGTACATGTGTCTGTTTTTCTTGTTAATGTCCAACTGGCCAAGGCAAACACAAAATGGTTTAATTGGGGGTTGTAAAATTTGGTTGTTGAAACAAAAAAGGGTCTTTGAAGGGTGTCAGTTATGTCCCCAACAACAAGCTAAACCGATAGTTCAGTCTATTATCGCATATGGAGAAATCATGACATTCTATGTAAATCTCAGATTTAATCTCATAAAATCTCATTGATTTAAGAGCTGGCCCCATGCAGCCAGTCCTGTATTCAGAGGACTAAAGGTTCTCTCCTAAAATGAGCACGCAAACTTTATAACTTAATGTATGTGACATTTGACAATGCATATAACCATAAACTGGTACTTGATAGTGTGACTGTCAAAAAATTTGACAGTCAGAACAGACAGAATTTTTCCTCAATATTCAGATCTGATTTTCTAGTAGTTTTATATAATAACAGTTCACTGAAAATGAAAACTGTCTAACACCCGTTGGGAGTAGTTTACATCCTGTATATGTTTCAACAATGTTTTTAAAATCCACCTACCTCCTCAGATTAGGTTTGAGTCCACAATTACTTACTTGATTGAAAGTTAAAAATACATGTATGACTAGATTACATAATGTTGAGGACATTTTTTTAGGAAATAGGCAGTGAACTAAGCAGAAAGAGTGGCAACAATGAATTTGTCTGCGCGTTACCTTCAATATCATGCTCACTGTCAGAAAAGTCTAACGTCTTAAACCGGACTCTTCCAACGTCCAGGGTGACCAGCGTGACAACGGTAAACACTTGCATAACGGTGCCGTCCCACAACAAGCAGCGCCCGGCCGCTCCTGCTGCAATTGCATATTAATATGGATGGCAGTTTATAATTCATAGGGCAGGATTACTTGTGAGTGCTGGTCCCAGGCCTGCTCCCAGCCCTCACACATCGGGTACTAACAACACTGGACATGTTTCGCTCTCTGCTGCCCAACCCAATGCCCATTATAATGATATATTCACATATTAAAGGGGTTTTATCTTAGAGATCCATGAATTATGAATGGGGCATTTCAAAATTTAATTGCCCCGAATTAAATGATTCAAGATAATGTTTCTTTTATAAATTGGTAATAGGGCCAGGGGGCAAAGAGGGGGGAAGTACATTAAATAAACCTTTTTTTCGCCCCAACGAAAAGAAGAAAAGAGAGGAAAAATAATCGGTTGCAAAAAAGGTTTAAAGACGACACTACACGCAAGACGTGAGAAGTGAGATAAAGTTTAATCTTTGACAACTTCAGGACAAGCTTTCTTATCAGCTCCAGTTTTAGGTGTTTTTACTAACGCATACGGTGAAACAGTGATGACTGGTTATACTGGATAGCTATGTACCCGCCCAGTACGGACGCACTCTCACTCTCTCCCTCTCTCACACACACACATACAAAATGTTATAGAGGGAGAAAACAAAATACAATATGCTTAGTTTAAAAGTTGATTCTTTGATTAGTCGATAACTAAACTGATTAATTTACTGCCAAACGTTCACTGGTTCTCTTACTTTTTTATAATAATAACAGTTATAATAATACATCAAATTTATAGAGCGCTTTTCAAGGACTCAAAGTTGGCAAAGATGAAGCGGGAGGGGGGCATGGGGCTACGGATAGGCAAACGTGAAGAGATGAGGCGGGATTGGAAGCTGGTGAAGGACTCAGCGGTGCAGCTCTCTTGGAGGAGGGAGTTCCAGAGCCTGAAGACCTAGAGGAGGTTCTGTCCCCAAAACTGCAGAGGTTGAGTATGGAGAGGAGATTGGCTGAGGTGGATCTGAGAGGCTGTGAGGGTTGGTAGGGGGAGAGGAGGTCAGTGACGTATGAGGGGGCCAGATGGTGGAGGGCCTTGTTGGTGAGGACCAGGATTTTGTAGGTGATTTAGTGGGAGAAGGGGGCCCAGTGGAGTTGTTTTGTAGTAAAATGAATATATTTAGGTTTTGGACATTGGTTTAATTTGATCTCAAAGCAGCATCCCAAAGAAGTTCACCTTTTTGCAACTGAGTGGCTTAGTTCAATATATATATTTTGTTGAACACTGCATAGATGACTAAATTATTTTGAGCTTTTGTGAAAGTATAATTATTGTGTGAGAAGGCGTGGACCAGCCTCCAATGGCATCCCAATGAATTGAATTAAATCAACCACCCACACCCACCAGCCTAAATAAGGTATTTTCACACCCCCTTTACAGTCACTGTAGGCCGTTACTTTATAAAATCATGTATTGTAGTGATGTGCAAGTGTTTTCTTTAACTATTTAATTGAATAAGAGAGGCTGCTTTCAGTTATTGGAAATGTTTCCAAGTGCAAAGTAATGTTATGAATATGACAGAGAAAACTAAACTAAACTTTCAGCTTATTAAAAAATCAGCAGATAGCTCTGCTCTGTGATGTTTACAGTAGAATCATAGGCCTAACACCTTGTGCTTACCTTGCACACATTTAACAAGTTATTTTCATCCAAATGCACCGATAGGTATTTATGTGGATACATATGTGTAGATAGGAGTGTGAGCAACCAATAATGACAAAAAACTTTAATTGCATAACACCTTTCATACAAGAAATAGCCTACAGCTCAGTGCTTTACATAACAACATTACATTTGAGTGTTTCACATGAATAGACATTATGAATGTAGATTAAGATGGAAAATAAAATTGTGATGAAGTAATATTTTCCACCGGGTTGTCCCCATTCATAGAGCACACAACCTTTGCTAATGGAAAACCAAAAAAGAGGGAGTGGAGTTGAGTGGAGGTATGGTGTACATTGCAGTTGAAATGCAGCACATAGGTACACTTATTAATTTTTTCGGGGGCTTTCAACCACATCTCACGTTCTACATCGGTAAATCAACTTTCATCATGTGACCTACAATAAATATGGCAATTTGATCACTTGATATCAGGTGGCTGTATATGGGGGGGGATGGTAACCTCTGTCTCTTTTCAGAGATGGTGTTAGATATGAATGGCTTTCTTGATCTTTCTCCGGTAGTCCCCTAACTTTGACCCTGACTGGGAAGAGGACTGGTACAGGGGTCAAAGTTATGAAGTCAGTGGAGGTCTGTAGGGATCCTTTCCGTACTGTTGTCAGACACTTAGAATAATGATGTAAGCCTTTCAGTGGCACAAAAGCATTTTAGTGAACCAAATTGACAATACGCATTTGCCCCATAGGGTTACATTGCAGCCCGTTCTGTTGCTGCCGGTTGCAGCGTTGATGCTTTAAGGTCCCATGGCAGGAACATTTTGTGTTTATGACATCATAAGGAGCAAGGTTACCTCCCCTTTCTTGGCTTTACCCGCACAGAGAATTTGGCCAACCAATAAGAGAGAGAGAGAGACATTATGTCTTGCAAACAAGTAAAGCATAGTGTCGGTACCTGATCTATGCTGCCTGCACGCGCAGATGATAATCCTGTTTCAAGGATTTACGACACAGCCCAATCTGTTCCACGCTCAGAGTTGTAGCAATCTGCCGTTAGCCTCCACCGGGAAGCTAACGTTACAGCAAATTTGGCTAAGCTGAGACAGCATGTAATAATATTTAAAAAACCTTGGACTAAAACCTGAAAATATCCGTTAAAATATATAAAAGCTGTTCCATCAGTTCTACTTTTCTTGGGCTCATTTAAAATACAATCAATCAATATTTGTCTTTAGTTATTACTGTAAAGTCCGAATTTACCTGCAGTCTGCTTTTAGGTTGAGTTAATGTTGTTTTACACTGAATCAAGCTGTCAGCTAGCAATTAGCCAAATTAGCTGTTAGCCAACTAACGTTAGCTTCCCAGTGGAGGGTAACGGCAGACCACTACAACTACGACCCTAAGTGTGGAACAGATCGTGTAATGCCGTAAATCCTCATAAAACAGGATTATCGTCTGAGCATGCACAAACATCTCGCGCTTGACGGATTGTGCAGGGAGCACAGATAGGGTAGCAACACTGGCAGTTGGTGGAGGCCACACCCCCACTCTGCCACGTGGAAAGAAACTTCAGATACAGTATTAGGGGATCACTAAGGTCTATATGAAAGATACTTCAGATACAGTGTTAGGGGACCCCAAAGGTCTATATAAAAGAGTCTTCAGATACAGTACTAGGGGACAATTAATGTCTATATAAAAGCACCTTCAGATACATTATTAGGGGACCACTAAGACCTATATAAAAGAGACTTCAGATACAGTATTAGGGGACCACTAAGGCCTATATAAAACCATCCAAAAAGCACGTCATAGGACCTTTAATACCAGACCAATCAGTCACTTACACAAAAAAATATAGCAAAATAGGTTCCAGGTTGAAAAAAATGAATTACCCTTTGAGACAAAACTCTTTAAAGTTTACAGCGTGCCACAAGGTTAGACTGCGTTGCTCTGATAACAATGAGGCCGCTAAAATAAAGCGATTAAATGCTTCTGGACTCAGGTTATTCTCGAGTGATGATTGGAATCATAGAGATTTAGGTGACAGCCCTATATACAACCACTTGTTATCACCTGAACCAAGTTCCATACTTAGGTTATGTGTACACCCCAACAATAGTGGATAGACCTTGATTTTAGATAATTTCATAACTGCATCAAACATGTATTGCTATTGTGTATTACCACTTAAAACAAAACTATGTCCCTGCATAACTGTAGTAGAATAGAAGCACAAAGTAGCTACACAATATAATGGTAATGCAGTTGAACGATCTTCAAAAAGACAATGTAATTGGAGAGTTAATAGACATTTCAGGTTATGATTTAAATATTTGAATCAGTAAAATTTACAGTACAGCTAACAAAAACTAAAGAGAGTAAGAACCTACGGCCATACAAAAAGTGTCATGTTAAAATTACCTCATTTTAAGGCAGTTGAACAAAAACTCGAATAATCGTCTTAGTCATCGTCTTCTTTTTCATTGAGTCCGCAGTGCTGCATATGGCTTTCTTAGTGATCACTGTGTCACTCATCATTCCCTTTTGATGACCTCCGCAGATAATCACTGAAATGTAAACTGAGTACATTCATAATGATTTAAAACACACAATAAAACACATTATTTGTTTCCTAGTAAGGGCTGCAGTTTTTTTATATATGTTTTACCATTTATGTATTTATTTTATGTATGTCGTGGAATATGCTGCTCTTTGTGTCAATTTAATTTTTTTGCTTCAAATTATTTTCCAGAAAAAGAGAATAGAGGGCAGTTATTGTTCGTAACTCAGTTGCACACCCCAAAATGCACTAGAGAATATGATTGTCAACTCATAGCATAATGGACATATATGGAGACAAACTGCAGTAATAAAGCAACCAATTCACAAGATTTTGACAAATTTTGGCTTTGTGGTAATAACATTCACCTAACTTCATTTAGTTTTTTTTCTCTTAACCTAACAATTTGCTTGAACCAGTTCGTGCATTTCCCCCTTTGATTTCTTTCTATGATGAGGCCTCCAACTGTTTAAATGTTAATCTAAGTTTCAAACATAAAAAAGAAGCTACTTTTAGTCAAAAGCTCTTTTGCACAGAAGGCTGAGGGACACACTGGCTGCATTTTAAAACAATTTCAGCAGCTGGATACAGACGGAAAATTTAAAAAACGTCAGCTTCTACTGTGTATGTCTGAGCCATTTAAGAGACACAAAAAATAAATAGAATCGGCTGCGGCAGTAAGTGAAATCAATTTATTCACTTTTCTCTTTGGGATTATCTTCAGTTCGACTGGCTTTTAGATCGACCACTTCCCTTTGGCCTTTCTGGGTTGAACTCCTAATTGAGTCCAAAGCTGAATTAGCATCTTTGCTGACCTTCTCCTGAGTCTCCTTCTGCAATGATTCTCCATTAGCCTCCATATCCATAACATACACAGCCTTCTCCCCATTCAGGAGTTGAATGTGCTCCTCCGCATGGATCTCCTGGCCTTCTTCCACCTCCTCCAGCTTGCGTAAGATGAGGGGAAGTTTTGCATCTGCGTCAGTATTCTCCAGCAAAGCAATGTCGCTTTCCTCGTACAGAGGCAACGGAGCCCCCTCCTCCAGCTTCTTCTCAAAGTGTAAACGTTTGGCCCGCCCACTGGCAGACGCCTTCTCTAGGATCTGTTTCTCAGCGAGGGTGAGCTGGATTGCCACGCGAGAATGAAGAGACAAATCAGGTTTCTCCAGAATAGAGCGGTCCTCCTAGAAGAGACCCGGCCAGGATTTAAAAGGTAGAGAAAAGTGAAGAAAGAGGGAAACATAACAAAAGATCATAAGTTGGTTAAAAACTAGAAAAATTCTAGTTCAAAAAACCTTTTTGACTTCAGATTTGGGGTAACTTGTTAACTATCCATCCATCCATCTTCGACCGCTTATCCGGTATCGGGTCGCGGGGGCAGCAGCTCCAGCAGGGGACCCCAA
>NC_048426.1:3859160-3865486 GCF_013103735.1 Etheostoma cragini | reverse complement strand
GGCTCCAGACGGGGGCCCCGGGCTTCCTCCGGGCAGGGTCACTCCCTCTCTACCTCGGTCTTTCATGGGGTTTTTGACTTGTTTTTGACTTGTTAACTATTTATTGAGAATAACGACTACAACACAAACAGATAATTTAGAAAGAAATAACAACTAGAAGATGACACATATGAAGTGTAGCTCATAATGTGCTTTGTCAATTAAATCTGGTTGGTTTGTCATAAATCTAATGCTTCAGCAGATAAAATACCCAATTACCCGGAGCCCGAATGTTACATTATACAGTATGTATTAACAACTTAACATTAAAAACATAGCCTACAAAGATCCACACACAAAGTTAACATGTTATTATAAATGCTATTATATACTGTGCACATGGCGTGTCTCCTCCCATCTCCTGTTAAATCATATTACACTAAGGCTATCTAAAGTGAGATCTTGTTAAATTAGTTTTAAAAAGTGTTTAGTGTCCTGTTGCACTCAAGTTCTCATCTGAACACATATCTGTCATTCAAAAAACTGGATTGTAAACTTTTATAGCCAACTTAATAAAATGATATGTTTTATTTGGGCTTGAGTCTATAATTACAGCTAATTGGTATGGGCACGGAGAGAAAGCTTGAGCAGGCTCAGTTAGAAGTGATTAGCTCCAGCTAGCAGTGAGCTCCGTTTAGCTTCATTTTGAAGATCAGTTGGAGCGGAGAGACTCCACAGGGAGGGTGACCAACCAGAACGATAGATGATATTGGGGTTCCTGTTTTTTCAGCTAACAGGTTACAAAGTACAAATACTTTGTTACCTTGCTTAAGTAGACATTTTTGGTATCTTTTAGGGATGAGCGAGTACAGCATTATCTGTATCTGTTTACCACATGGATTATCTGTATCCTGATCCGTACTAGGACTGGGCGGGGCCTAAACCGGAAGTGGGCAGAGGAGACTACTAGAACTGTTGGGTCCTTGTAAATTCTGGAGTGTGGTCTATCTGTATAGTGTCTTGAGATAACTCTTGTTATGAATTGATACTATAAATAAAATTGAATTGAATTGAATTGAAATTGAATTTAACACGGAAGTGGGTTAGTTCACTTTTAACCCCTAACCCTTGGGTTCACTTTTTCACACAGGGCCATGATGGTTTGGATTTTTTTTCACCTTTAATAATAAACAGCTTCATTTACAAATTGCATTTTGTGTTTACCTGTGTTGTCCTTGACTATTGTTTAAATTGGTTTGATGTTCCAAAACACTTAAGTGTGACAAACATGCAGAGGAACAGGAAATGAGGAAGGGGGCAAACACTTTTTCACAACACTGTATGGGAAACACTGCCATTCAGAAGATTTAAACCGCAAACATTTTTTGCTTTCGATTTGAAAGGACAATTCGTACAATCCAGTTTGTTTGAACCATTCTTAGCACCCTGTTTATGACAACTTTCAACATAAGTTAAATTGCAATTGGCTGACCTGTGAGGTGGTCTTGTAGGTCTTGAGCAGCAGAGCAGCTCGAGTCTCTAGGAAAGTCCACAACTTGATCTCGTTCTCCCAGCTGACAGGGAACTCGCTGTTGCCCAGGGTGAGAATCTTATTGATGGCCCGATCTCCAAACAGATAGTCCTTCAGTTCCTCTGAAATCAAATCAAACTAAATATTAGCATTTTCTTCAAAAGAAACCAAAGCACAAATGCAAGCCATTAGAGAAAAGTAATGGGCTTGTATGTCTTACAAACCCATTAATTTAGTCAATACATATCCTACAGAAAGGAAGCTTAGGTTACCTTTCGCTTTCTTTCTGTTGTAATTTTTAACTCTGAGGACTATGGTTACTTGGTCCTCAGATCTCTTCAGGGTAAATCCAGACAGCTAGCTAGACTATCTGTCCAATCAGAGTTTTCTGTTGCATGACTAAATCAACCATTGAAACTACACGTTCCACCAAAACAAGTTCCTTCCTTAGGCTCTTTTGCAGCGGCACCGTGGCTCCTTCCGGCGCACAAGGTGATTGTGATTGGTTTAAAGAAATGCTAATGCTTGTTTTTTCCCATTCCCAGAATTCAGTGTGGACTAGCCAGACCCTCCTCCCAAGCACTGTGGAGGAGGGTCTGGCAATGGAAGACTATAATAAAGATAACACTTGTGAGATTTATGTAGAGTTATAAGCATCGGTATATGTGTTACTGGGTCAGAGTAAATAAAGTTGGAACACGGGATAAATTAAATATTTTATTTCTACATACTGTACATAATATGCATTTTTAGAGTGAATATCTTTCTGAAATGATGCAAATGCAACCCAAAAGAAAGAAAACCATAGGAAAACATCTAATAATTACCTGTGAAAGGATTAATGCATATTAAGTAAAGCAGAGCAACGTTAGAGAAGTTTTAATAGAGGAATGTTTAGGCGGACTTTCCAAATGTTCTATTTTGACCACATTTGACATTTCTCAGGTATCAATCATTAAAACTTGAATTTTCCTGCTTTCCTGCTTTGTTTTCAAAAAAATAAACCAGACCGATAGATTTTCCGATTCAAATAAAAGCCATACAAAGGAAATGAAGTTTGGTTCTAACTTGCTCAGGCTGGTATCTCAAGAACCCAATTTGGATGATTGACATCTCTATCAAACCGTCAGAGCCAATAGAATCAAGGGACAGTCTAAAAATCCATCTCAACAACTCTATAAGCCAACCACAATGGGGTACATAAAATGTAGGCTGAAAGAAGCATTTTACTCAGCACTGTCCTGAGACTCCACTGCTCCAAGTTAGACACCTCCCCCCGGAAAGGAAAATACCTGTAGACTGTCAGGAATGATTTCAAAGTGACACAGAGACAACACCAAAAGTAAGAAGATGTATGTTGTGGCTGTATAAAGTGAAATTAAATCTTTGCCTTTCTTCGGCTGCTATCTCTGTGTTTTTTTGTTGTAGAGTAATGATCTATACCATAGGAAACAGTAAAGTTTCCCTTTTCATACAAAATATTGTTTGTGCGGCTAGTATAAAGTAAAAAAGACAAAACAAAAAAAACACTAATTTAACATATTACCCACGTGCACAGTGCAACTGTTTTTGTTACAGTATGCGCTCATTTAGTTGCTTGGTGTTGCAGTTGTGTTTCTTTGAGGTAAAAATGTTTATCATGGGCTTTTAGTTGAGCGTCTTGCCTTTAATTGGTGTTGCTACATGTTTAGTATGCCCAGTGATTAAATTGGCTTTTGTAGGGAGGGGGAGCCCTTATTTACGGTGAATGGTAAAAATGAAAGGGTTTTTACACCAAAGGGTAATATTCAGTATTATTGTGTAGCTTAAGTCTTAGGAATCAATGCACCTACTTTGTCTTAAAGATAGATGAAGACAGAAAATCTAATTTTTCTCCTTTGATGATGACAATACACCAAGAAACAGTACACCTTTAAATAAATCCATGTTAATTAAAGTCGGGTAGGCAGAGATACAATATGTAGCCAGAGACCTTGTGGTAAGAAAGTTGTAAAATGTAAGAACACTATCGGCGTGTGGCGATATTAAGAAGCATATGCACCCCGGCAGAGATGTGCCTGCGAAGGGCCAAGATGGCAGAGTTGTGGCGCGCGGGGCAGATGAGCAACACTGTCTGATGCCGGCAGACCTAAGGAACAATTGTGCAGCACTGGAGAAGATTGGAAGAAGATTTGGAGGGTTTGAAGAAAATTTACCTACTTAGGTTTTTATTTTGTAATCATTCTATGCATAAGCCAAAAAACATGCTGAGTCACCTTCTCTCTCAGTAATCTCTGTCAGAGGCTCAATCATATTTAAAGGTGGAGAATTGGCTTTTTAGAACATGAAACATGAGGTGGTCAGATGTAATGTGATAAAGGAGATCAACAGCCTACATGTGTTTTGCCTAATTATTTCATGTACAGTATGTCTTATTAGATCATATACTATACTTTTTTCTGCACTCTTGCCCAAACTCTCAGTTGTTGTCCATTATCCCGTCCTCTTTCCATCATTCTTTTTTCTGATTTGAACATGTCTGGAGACAGTAACTTTTGAATGAATAATACATTTGAATAATCAATTATTAACTTATCGGTATTGAGCATCGAATCGTTCTAGAGAAGATCGCGATGCATCTAATCACTTTTTCCCCGTCCGGTTGTGTCGACTGTGCTGCCTCCGCCTCAGTCATATGCCTGGCTGCTGCCTCTACCCTACCCGCTGCCAATCTGGCCGCAGTCCCTTAGGATTCCTAGCTCCAGCTCGGTGCTAAACGCCAAATCCCACTAGTTAACTCCCCTCCACTAACATTAGATAAACCCCAAAAAGAGGAGACGCTCATTTCACAGCATCTCCTCCATGGCCCAGGATATCAGACTAGAGAATCGGTACGATGTCCTTATCTTGAATTTCCACCGCTCGCCGTGTCCTTAAGTGAGCCCAGGGGACCGGCTTCTCCACCAGCCATCTCATCGATCTCACCTGTGTGCTACCCTTCCTCCCACGCGCTGCCGCTCAAAAGAGAAACTTCACTCCAGCTCTGCGTTACAGAAAACCAAGTACCACTGGAATATGAACATGTTGAACTTATTATACAGTTTAAATGTAAGGACAAGGAAGTGCATCGGGAGCAACACTGGATAGTGTCCCATTTCGACATGGGACTGCAGGGATCAATCCACCGACCTTCCTATGGGTAGACGACCGCTCTACCACGTGACTAACAGCCACCCCCAATTATAAAACCTTTGTTCTCTACTTAGTATTTTGAATTAGCAAATTGCAATCTAGAAAGATTCTTTTTTCCCCTTCATTTGAAAGTGACAGTGGATAGAAAGGAAAGGGGGAAGAGAGATGGGGGATGACACACAGCAAAGGGCCGCAGGTCGGATTCCAAAGCGGGTTGCAAAGGCCTCAGTCAACATAGGGGGAACTCTCTTACCGGGTGAGCTAGAAGTTGCCCCATCTAGAGAGATTCTTGTTGCAGGCTTCACATTTTTTGACGGTGGTGACTGTTGTTTTTTCTGGTTAAAATGTCAAACATCCCCAGCAGCAGATTAGATTACCTTGAGCTAGCGTCAATTCTATAATTGCTAAAATAAAACATTTAGCTGTTTAAGGTTAATGTACTCTCTTACATCCAATGTCTATACTCAAAGCAGACTCAACTGTCTCAGTTTTGGGCACAGAACGGAAATAATAATCTTCTCATTTGAAACTGAAATATACATAGTCTATCTCTCTCTACTATCTCTTGAATTTTGAGTCAAACATTTCCTTAGCCATCCAGTATTGACCTTCCAACACTGTGTTATTATATCCTGAACATACTTTTGTGTAAAGATTAACATGTACATTTCTGTCATGTGTAAAAGAAGTCATTGACAGTCTTCTTGCTTTTTTAACCTGCTGCCTTTTATCTATGGACTAAAACATGGCATTTTTACATAGGAAGGTGAAAGAGGTGAACTACTGCTCCCTGGTTGCGAGTACACAATATTCCATCATGCCACGACTGTTAAGTAACGTCAACACACACACACACACACACACACACACACACACACACACACACAGATACCCGCCACCCCTCGCGCATACGCATCCAAAAGGCATAGGAGCCGTTTTAAAAATTAACATGCAGCAAAATATGTGAATAATATATCAAGCATGTTCCTGAAGATGAGTCCCGTGACAGAGGAGGATGTGGCCTTGTGTGGTTGGGGATTTATGACACCGATAACATTCCGCATGCGTCAATAAATATTGTAAATCCCCTGGTGGATTGCTCCCACTACACATCTGGTGGCCTGCCTTGATCAATTATCCAGCTCAGGGTTGGACAGGACTGGCTCTTTCCCTCTCTTTCTCCTATACCTCCATCTCCTCTCCATCTACTTCCTTCCACTGATATGCAGAGAAAGAAGGTGCTTGACAATGGTCTCGGACGAGCATCGGAAACTGTGGCGTATTTTGCTTTAAGTACGCTTTCACAATGTGTGTGTGTGTGAGTGTGAGTGTGAGTGTGAGTGTGTGTGTGTGTGTGTGTGTGTGACATGTTTTCCAGTTTGGACATGCCTGTGTGTATTGGTGAGTGTCTTACCTTCTGTCATGCAGAAGACTCTGAGGAAGGCCAGAAGCTGGGCTGAAATGGGGGGTTCATTACAGTGCAGAGCAAAGATACAGGACCTGAAAACAAAACATTGGTAATATTAGTAATGAATCTCTAAACACATCCAAGAAAAAAAAACAAATGAAAATACAGTGGGTACGGAAAGTATTCAGACCCCTTTAAATTTTTCACTCTTTGTTTCATTGCAGCCATTTTCCAAAA
>NC_048426.1:3854770-3859060 GCF_013103735.1 Etheostoma cragini | reverse complement strand
GGTTGCTGAGTGTACATTACTGAGAAATAAAATGAACTTTTTTGATTTTTGGAAAAAGGCTGCAATGAAACAAAGAGTAAAAAATTTAAAGGGGTCTGAATACTTTCCGTACCCACTGTATGTGCACTGTTTACATATCAAACATGTCTGATTGTGTAATAAAAAGCTACACATATAGCACAATCATCCTGTAATAGACATTCTGAAATGACAGCAACAACAAAAAACTTAAAGGATCGCCAACTTGAGAAATGGGCTTACCTGCTTTTTCTTTTGAGAGTAAAATGAGACTATTGAAATCAATGATTTTGAAATCAATCATGTCTGTGTTAAGTACTGTTAGTCAGGACACGGTTAGCCTATATTAGCTTAAAGACTGGGCCCAGTGGGAAACAGCTACAGTGAAGTTGGTGTTTGGTACTACCTACCAAAAGCTGTGCTCATCAACAGTTTTCTTTCAACTACATGTATTTGTTGTGTAGCAACAAATTGTAGCACTGTGTCTGAGACAAGTTTCCCCCCAGGGACAATAAAGTGAATTCTATTCTATTATATTCTAATTTGGAGACGCTGCATTAAAGTGCTGGGTGGGTTAATAAACTGCCACTAAGTAATAGCTCCAGAATGTAACCATCTAAAGGTCCAAGCTGTTTTTTATGTTACTGTTCATGTACTGGTTAAAAAAACAAATATAATACATGCTCACTTTAAACAGAACCAGACGAGCCATGTCCCCCTGCTTACAGTCTTTATGCTTAACTAGGCTAACAATGTCCTGACTCCATCCAACTCTTATAAAGAATGCAGCATGAGTGTATTTCTCAAAATGGTGAACGGTTTGACGAAGGAATAAAAAAAAAAAAAATACTGTGCAAAACAACTGCAACTGTATACTTGAAGATATTCATTTTTCTTTTGCTATGGGGTACAGGGATTTTTTACAAAAGCAGTAAACAACTACAAATCTGAAATTTGACGCTTTTACACACAAATAAGCTTGGTTTTTCAAAATACACCACCTCTGCTGCACATTAACTGATTCTATCATATCAAACTCTTCTTTCTTCTGTCTCTAAACAATAATATTAATGTTGGTCTTTGAAGTATTTATTGTGATTGTGAAGTCAGCAGTGTGACAGAAAATATATGAAACAAGTGTGACCCAAGACTCGGAAAAATCCATTCCCCATCATAACATTACCCACTGAGGTAATTTGGAAGAGGACAATATTTCCCCCCTATTTCACCAAAGTGATCGATGTGGCGATCGGTAATACAGGGTCGACATTATTACATTGCACAAACACATTTAAGCTGCCTCCCCACTCATATTAAATTGTCCACTGCTTCAGCAATTGAGTACCTAGCGTGGTGAACGCCTTTTTTTGTAGACTTACAAAGACAAGCTAATTACAGATTTGCAAATGAATACACAATTGTGACCACTTTTCAGACAAAAATGAAGTGCAGGCAGAAGGAGTGATTTCTAAGTTGAAAAATCATCATCATACTCTTTTTACGATGATAGCTGCTGCTCAAAATCTCAACGAGGTCCAACACTGAATCTTTTGCCAATTCCTGGGAAAATGATCTCCAAGCATATCTGTCAGTTTAATAGAGCACCGCTGCAACAACGTGGATTGTTTCATTTAATTTCCACAGTTGAGATTCAGACTGTCATCAATAAGAGATTATAAGACGTCTGATTAAAAATGCAGAGAAAAGAATGCTGCATACAATTAAGGGGCTAATGATAAAATGATTAAGCTTCTTGGTGATGAAAGTGTTAGGGCGAATGGTAAATTGATACTTGGTGGGGTGGGGGAGAAAAGAGAGAAACCTGCTGCAACATATATTTCACATGTTTTAATTATGCCAAAGGGGGGCCTAATTGGTTAAAAATATCTATTATAGGAAGAAAAAAAGCACACTGTGGCTATATGAAAGGTGCATGAAGTTAGTCATGAGCCTAAAGCTCCCCTTAACCCATATTAAAAGCTTTAGAGTAACGCTTCAAGCGCACAATGAGTTACTAATGAGAGCAGACACTAGTAGAAAGAAAGAGGAGTGTTTGTCCTAGACACCCTGTTGGGAGAAAAAGAGGAATTGGACATACGCTGGAATGCCTGCTCGAGCCAGCACCTCAGCCTTCATGGCGTAGAGGCGCTCGCTCTTACTGACGCCCAGCTTGATCTTCACTCGGTCGTGGGCGTTGTCTTGGAAGAAGAAGCCACTGTGGATCACAAACTCGGCATTGGATCTTGTGCCATAGAAGATGTAGATCTACAGGAAGAATAAATCATCAGCATCACCATCATTATCATCAACTGTATTGATGGCAGTTTATTTTATTGAAGATCCTTTAAATCATACGCTGTCTTTGCTTCATTTTAGTTGAAGTTTAGTAGTTTTTTTAGGCTTATTGTACTGTCACTATGTTTGTTGGCTAAGCATGCTTTATATTGTCATCACTTAGCATGTAAGTACACATAACATGTTTTAAAAACCCATGCTCTAGTTCTTATTAAAAAGAGTTCTTGCAGGTTTTAGCAAGTCAAATTTAATGATGTTTTGAAGACATTTTAAGACCATGAAGATTGAAATTTAAGACCTACACAACGCATTTTGTAGCAAGCGTCGTACTTGGAGCCGGGTACTTTTTTAGCTTGTCAAGGCTTTTTAAGACCTTTAAGACCAAATAATTTCAGAGACATCATTTTGGGTGGCAGGGACTTTGAATAATGAGCTGAATTTTGGCTAAGGCCATGGTTTCAGGAATATAAGGACGATGTAAATCGGAAATTGTAACTGTCAAATATGGTGTCATATATGTGGTTAAGCAGAAAGAGAATCTATTTAAATGGGTGTGAAGAAGACTAACAGGACACTGTCTAATTTTTAAAGTATGTCCTTTAAGAGGAGAGATAAGACAAGAGGGGCGCCCTGGATCCCGAGGTTGAGCGTGCGCCTCATGTACTAAGGCGCAGGCTCAATCTCTCTCTCTCTCTCCTTTCCTCTTTAGCTACTTTATAAAAATAAAAGAGAGCGTAGGAATTTCCTCCACCGGTCCAACACTGAAAGTCGGATCCCCTCACTGTCAAGATGATGCCAATCTTATACGTTCCTGTTGTTTCTATCATCTGCCTACTTTTACCTGTCTCTCCAACTTTTACTATGCTGCCAACATTAATAGCATAGAGGTGACTGTGTGCAGACAGAGAGAAGCAAGACAGACAATAAAGACAATATAGAGTATGTAGTAGTATAATATACGTATGAGTAGTAATAGTGTCTTCACCTGTTCATTCTCCTTGTAGTCCTGCAGTGCCACACATTCACAGCGATCATCCTCCAGGTTGTAGCCAGTGGTGATCTGCAGATCAACAACAACCTACTAATACAGCTTTTACCAGCACGCAATAAAAACATTTTTTTTAAGTTGATCAAATAACAATTTTTGCAGATGTGTGTTAGACAAAAATCCTTTACCAGTCCATTTGTGTGGTTACACATGTCCCAAAGGGGGATGAGGGCCAGAGTAAGCCGGCTGCCGTCCTCAGTAGGGATCTGGTTCTGGCGGGTCATCACCGAAGACACTGCCCACCTGTCACATTGTGACACACAGGGAGGTTTATTTACAGGTATCACTGACATCCTGGGCAACAAAAGCTCTTGCTTCATAAAAGGAAAAGGAAGTTCATGTAATCTAACATTGGTATTGCAAAAAGAAAGAAGCCTTGATTCAGGTGAGGATGGAGAGAGAAGGAAGGAGGATTAAAAGGAGATTGGAGGACGATCAAATATAATTGTCCTTTGCAATTCCCTTAACAAATATATTACTCATGATCTAAAAGTATCTTAAAAAGATAAAGATGGAAGCTTTTCGATTCGGTCTCTTTGACAGTGACAGTTTTACCTGACAACAGCCTTGATCTATTTTCACTACATAGGATAGGTTCTCACACCCCGTTTTACAGTTGGTTTTAAATTTAACTAAGTATCTTTTAGTTAAAGTAAATATTAAATGAACTACTTTTTACTTTAAATTTTTTTCAGATAGGTATTACTACTTGTACTTGAGAAAAATGTCATCAAAGTATTGGTACTTTTACCTGAGTACAATTTATTTATCTTTTTCCACCTCTGCTAATTCCGTTGCCAAAGAAGTGTCTCGGCTGTGCCTCGGTGTAGGGTGTGGTAGTCATTGGTGCTTATACACTCACCGGCCACTTTATTAGGTACACCTGTCCAACTGCTCGTTAACACTTAATTTCTAAACAGCCAATCACA
>NC_048426.1:3848015-3854670 GCF_013103735.1 Etheostoma cragini | reverse complement strand
TGAGGCAGTTCTGAAGGCAAAAGTGGGTCCAACCCGTTACTAGCATGGGGTACCTAATAAAGTGGCCGGTGAGTGTATGCACCACAACGTACTGGAGGCTACGCAATGTGTCCTGTCTGAGCAGCTCCGTGGCATGTCCTGTTTTTTGGCAGCTGTTGGATGTGGTGTTGAGGCCGGGGAAAAGGCGGTTGGTGTCAAGGTTTTGAGTGCATGAGAGAGAGAAGAGGTGGGTAAAGGCTGTGGAAAGGGAGAGTTTCCACTGTTGGAGGGAGGTGGTGCTCTGGTAGCAGGGTAAACTAGGTGTTGGGACACCGGCATGCATGTGACTGGGTAGAGAACCATTGCAGCTCTTCTTGCAGGCTCTATTGAACCTATTTGCTGAAGCTTAAATCTCTGTTGGTTGCATTCTCCATTATTTTAGATTGGTTTCAGGTCTGGCTCTGAGACCTGTGACTTCCGGGATCATGGTGGCATCTTCCTCTTCCTGATCTGATCCTGTGTCACTTCCCATAGTGCTGCTACTGGTACTAGGTTGGTCACGTTCAGCCTCTGCTTTCAGCTTGGGTAAGATTTCCTCAAAGAAGTTGAAGCTTTATTTCCCTTTACTAGCACTGGACCTTTTTTTGTGTAGTAGGTAAAAGTTGTCTGTGTTGAGGGCTTCATCCTAACACACATTTAAGCAGCCACAGCGACCAATGCCTTCTTTGGCAATGTGTGTGTATTTCTTAAAGATGGCCTGCTTCCATGTGTTGATGTCTGTATGAAAGAGGACGTTGTTTTTTATGTTCTTGCTGTTGCAAAAGAGATAGTCAGCAAACAGTTTTTCTGTATTAAAAGAATCACACTAAGCTGGTTTAAGGTTTAAGTCCTTTTATCTGATCAATCTCAATTTGTTAATATCAACGATGAATCCTCCAGGCACGCTAAAGTTAGCCATGGCGTTCCACAAGGCTCAGTGCTTTGACCTATTCTATTTTGCTAAGACAAGACTCAATAAAAAGCCATTTGCCAACACTAAATATCAAACAAAAGCCAGGCACTCTTAAGTTGGTGTACGCTGTACATTCACTACACAGAACATAATAATCTCAGAGTTTTCTACACAGAGCTAGCTGTGCACTGCAAGAAAATCTTGTAGATGAACGGGCAGACAGCAGCTTTCATCAGACTCACCCTAGATCTGGTTAATTACAGCTAACTTATAACACTAATAACATTGCCGTTGCCAAAATATGTGTGATGTAGACTAGAGTCCGATGGATATATCACCTGGCCTATATTAGGCGGTTCCCAATCTATCGGTATTGGCATTTATAATGGCCGATTTAAAAAACAAACAAATAAATATTTTTAATTTTGAATATTCATTCACCAGAATCATTTATAATGACAAATAAATGATTCTGATAAATGAATATTTAAAAATAAAATTGGACTCTCAACTATATTATGAGCGTTGGCGTTGCATAGTTTATCCACCAGAGGATGCTCTACAACGTGCCTGTTTTTTTTGTTCAAAAGGAATTTAAGTTTCATATCTTAAGTTTGTATTTTTATACATTTTATTTATCAACACAATAATATATTTTGATGTTCCTCTGTTCTGTTGTGACAATAAAACAAATCATTATATTATTTTAGTGGGAAATCATAAATAACTACAAACAACTAATTTTAGTGAAATCTGTTTGTTTTGTAACGTATTTCTAGATAAAAAAAGAAAAATACAGTATATTGATCGATATATTGGCATATTGGAATTTTAAATAAAAAATAAATATTTTAAAATATTTGTATAGGTCTTAAAAATCCTTTATCGGTCGGGCTCTAATGTAGACGTACTACTGACTACTGTGTAAGTCACTAGTAGGCTATACAGTGGAGTTACACATTAAGTGGTTCGGGGTCCTTCTGTAAGTGCAGATTTGGTTTTGAAGAATTCTACAAGTGGCAATACCACGAGCCACACAATCGGCCCAACAGGCACCGTACTAGTTATTAACAATAAGAATGATGGCCATACCTATAAAAAATAACTAAGTTAAAATAAACCACAAATCTTCTAAGGGAGATATTCTTATAGGAACGACACATAAAAATGTAGGAGATGATTTGAGACACACACACACACCTGTAGTCCTCAAATGTGAAGCTGTCCTTCAGGGGCAGTTTGCTTGCAGCAGGGTGAGTCTGGGGATGGAGTGAAGAACGTGGTCGAGAAGAAAAAGAGAGAGAAGAAAAAAAACACAAATCAGAATCAGGAATTTCATTATGCAGGTATGTTGGAGAGGGGCTGCCTGACAGGGAAGCCTAACAAGAAGGACTAGGAGTAGACGCCACTGGGGCAGCATGTGTGTGTGTGTGTGTGTGTGTGGGTGGTCCTTTAGTGCAGTGTGACACTCGCCCCCTCACATACATCACTGTCAACTTAATTTGTTGTGGCCAGCAGCCATCATAAATCTGCCTCATCAATTTAGGTGTGTTTCTGTGTGTGTGTTGGGAAGTAAGAGTTGGTCAATGCCACCTACCAGAGCCATTTGCAAACAGTCCTGAGCTTAAACAGGAGAGAGGGAAAGAGAGGGAAAGAGAGAGAAAGAGAGAGAGAGAGAGAGAGAGAGAAACAGAGAGAAAGAGAAGAGTTCATTGGAAGACATAATGAAGAAAGGGAGGAGACTGAGGGAAACAAAATGGAAGGAGGGGGAAAAGAGTGACAACTAAGTAAGAGAGAAAAAAGTAGTAGAAAAAGGAAAGCAGGTTAAAAAAAGAGGACAAGAGAAGAGGCAAAACCTTGTAAAAAACAAGATGTTTTTTGTTTGTTTTTAATTTTTGATTTAATACTGCAAAACATTTTGGAATTTGCCAAAATGTGTAATTCCCAGTGTACTAGTGAGGCTTTAGCCCGAGCTTAATGGTTTTGGAACACTACTCTGATGTGATTTTAGACATGGGAGGGTTTGAGGTTGAGGGAAAAATAATAGTAACACCTTACTTGAAGGTATCTACATAAGAGTGCCATGACAGTGTCATGAACACTTGACAAACATTATCAAATGCAGATGTTGTTTTAAGCCTCCTCGCATCACTTCTGCTTTACAAGTACTGCAAATAGCAAGTTTGTTATCTGTTTTACAGATCTCGAAATACCACTACACAGCCGACATGTGGGAAGTTTAAGTTGCTAGCGCTTATGTTCAAGGTCGTCAGGTGCGCATAGTAAACAACCCACTCAATCGGCAGAAAGATTCATATCTGCCGATGCCAATGCTCATTTTAAGTTTTTATTCATTATTCATTATTATTATTATTCATCATTGTGCATCCCTATTATTTGGGAGTTTATGAAGTTGGATTTCCGGGGTAGGGATTCTGGTGCCGCCAAATGTTCTGCCGGATGTCCCTCATCTTCCTCTTTCTTTGTGTTGGCATTCTAAACTCCGGTCGATTTAGAAAACATCCTACGAGCGAGAACCAACAACAGAATAGCAATTCTCTTTTTTATTGAGTAAAGAACACACTTAAAAGCCATATTAATTCCAGAGCAGGCCTCCCTACGTGCACATGTTAAACCAAAACAAGTTCTTCCTGAGGCACCGTTGCTGCGTCTGGCAATTAGTGCCGTCCAAGACTATTGTGATTGGTTTAAGGAAATGCAAGTAAACCAGACCATTTTTTTTTCTAGCCGGGAATGGTGTGTGGACTAACAAGACCTTCCTCTACAGCGCTGTGGAGATAGGTCTGTTAATGCAGGACTACTTGGGAATAAATCCTTTCTTTCACATATCTTATGGGGTTTTCAGTTGATTTTGTGGTCCTATATCACACACGGAAATATCACCACTTCCCTATTTTCCTACACTCTCAGGACCCTTGCACGGATCCTGATCTGCTACAACTGATAGTCCCGTTGATGCGTTCTGTCGGTAGAGACCTAAATTCAGCTACTCTCAAGCAAGTTAAGGCTGTCTCAATCAATATACTGACTGTGACAAAATAAAATAAACACTCAGGATCATCGGTTATAGAGCGCAATTGCTACCTTCATTCAGTAGTAGTGACCATCTTGCTGCGGTCAAACTAAGTCAGCAAACTATGATGCATGCCCCCAGTTACACATCAGGTCAGGGAATGGTCAGGCCAATCAGAGGCAGCCCTACAGTCCGCACTACACATCTGGAGCACATTCCAGGACACCACTGATGACTTCAATAGTTCACTGAGTCTGTGGCAGATTTAATTTGTAAAACAAATGCAACTGTTCTCAAAACTATAATTAAATCAAGTAATCATGGATTAACAGCATCAACCGGGATGGAATAAATACATGCACTGCAGGGCGGCAAGTATGGCAATCCCAAAAACACGTGGGAAGGTCTAAGAACTTTGACAGATTACAAGCCCACCCCCTCGTCCTTGCCAAGTGCTGATGCGTCTATAGCAAGTAAGCTGAACACATTTTATGCATGCTTTGAGACCACAGGCAGCCAACAAGCAAAAACAGATGCAACAGAGGTTAATGGATGGGTAGGTGCACCTCTCCCATCCAACTCACTTTCTGAGCATGATGTCAGGAGGGCTGCCAAGCATGTGAAGACCAAGCAAGCTGCAAGAAAGGTAAGGCAGAGACTGTTTCACTTAGATGCCTGAGGAAATTTCAGGGAACCCCTCTCAAATACCAAGAAAATTCTACTCCTGCATTATTGACAGCGTACTGACAGGGAACATAATCGTTTCGTTTCGTTTCGTTTTTATTTCACACGCCATCACTGTACATTCAATCACAATTCCATGAGGCACAACAATCATATACAGGACACATGAAATGGGAACCCCAAATAAGCTACTAAAAGCTTTTCAGAGGGGGCCCGAAAACAAACACACGACAACCAACACACCTCCAAAACTCAATTTCCATGGACAAACAAAACAAACAAAACCCAACAACAAATAAACAAACAATCCCAGCACAAATTGTAACATTTACAAATTTATCAACAATATGAAGAAAGCAATTTTTCCTTGACACAATTTTTGCAACAATTTTAAGTTTTCCTCAAGCTCGTTCAAAATCTGCGGTCCCCTACAAACTATATTCAGGCTCGTACATTTTAACCGACGTTTTTTACCAGTAATTCGGTATTTTCCCCTTGTATCATAAGTATACAGGGGACGACTGATTGGGACAAGCTCACATAACCGGCCGTTTAACCTGTGAACAACCTGGAACATCATACAGGCATTTTGACATACGTTATGTTCAGTGAGCCTCAGTAATCCAAGAAGATGAAATAGAGGACGAGTAGGGGTGTTAAGCTCAGACCACGTTAATGCCCGTATAACTTTTTTCTGTAAACTCTGTAGTTTTCCCAAATGGCTAGGAAAAGTGTTACACCATATAATATTACAGTAATTTAAATACGGTTCAAACAAAGTTTTATGTAAGGTGAGCCGTGTAAGGTGTGGAAGTAAATGTCTTAGTTTAAAAAAGAGTCCAACATATTTAGATAATCTTTTGATTAGGTGATCAATATGGAATTTGAAATTTAAATATTCATCAATATAAACTCCAAGGAATTTAGTGGCATTTACTCTTTCAATTATTTGTTCATTTATTTTAACACAAACATGCTTATTTACTATTTGGTTTTGATTAGAATGAAATACAATGTAATTTGTCTTTTTAATGTTAAGAGATAATTTATTACACCTAAACCAAATTGCTACATTTCTTAACTCTCTATTATTTCTTCCAGTCCAATTGGACATTTATGTGATAAGAATACATTTGTGTCATCAGCAAATAAAACTTTATGTAAAACCTTAGTGGAATTTTCAAAGTCATTCACATATAACAAAAACAGAAGAGGACCCAAAATGGATCCCTGAGGAACTCCAAATTTAATAGGTTTTCTTAAAGAAATTTGTTCCTTAATATTTACAAATTGCTGTCTGCCACATAAATAACTTTTGAACCAACTAGTGCCAATCCTCTAGTTCCATAATGATATAATTTGTTCAATAAGATATCAAAATCAATAGTATCAAATGCCTTGGATAAATTTAAAAAAATACCAATACCACAGTCACCTTTATCAATGGCATCATTGATCTTTTCAGTCAGATCTAGTATGGCCATACATGTGGTACTACTTTTCCTAAAGCCATATTGGAAAGAAACAATAATATTTAGGTTGTCAAGGTATCCATTTAACCTCTTGTACACTACTCTCCCGAAAACCTTAGAAATTGTAGGCAAAATAGATATGGGACGATAATTGCTCATATCATTTTTATCCCCAGATTTAAAAACTGGTATAATTTTAGAAATTGTTGCCCTTTTCGGCACAATTCCAGAGAGCAACGAAAGGTTTATGCAATAAGTAAGTGGCTCAATGATATCAACTGCAATGGCTTTCAGAATTATGCTACAGATTTCATCCTCACCAGCAGTGTACGAACTTCGTAAGTCTGAGATGATTTTAAAGACTTCGTTGCAGTCAGTTGGCTTCATAAAGAAAGAATTGTTATAGTTGCCTTGCAAATAATGATTAGGAAAAATACCCTGCGGTTGGTTTATATTGTTAGAGAGTTTTTCCCCAAGTAAGGCAAAGTAATTATTAAAATTGTTTGCTAGATCAGTATCATTTGAGGAATTATT
>NC_048426.1:3839653-3842915 GCF_013103735.1 Etheostoma cragini | reverse complement strand
GGAAAATGGCTGCAATGAAACAAAGAGTGAAAAATTTAAAGGGGTCTGAATACTTTCCGTACCCACTGTATATGATAATAAACAGATAAATACAAACCAAATTCTCTTTCCCATCCCAAGTACTTGTAAGCCTGTATTGTTTAATCAATGATGCTCTAACTTAGTCAAAGTTGATGGACATTGTTTCCCTTGCGTAGAGTTTTTAATGTTAAGATTGCAATCATATTATCTGTTAAGAGAATTCAACAGTGTTTTTGTTGCAGCGGTTTACATATCTTACGCAGATGTAGAAAATGCACTACAGGAGTGCACTAATGCATTTGTGTTGTTTTTCTTGCCTAGCATAAAAGGTAGCATAAAAGTGTCAGGAGAAGAAGAGTTCATTGGTGACTCTGAGGAGGGCTGTTACTGTGCTGGCCAGTGAGCGTAAACTGGATTGAAATGGTTTGAACAGGTCATTGGAGATAAGGTGGGCTTTGAGTTAGGAGACCATAACTATTTTTGATGAAAAGGGAATATTGGAGAATTGCTCATAGTACAACGATTGAGTCCAGTTAATCATTTTTTGTTAATATGGAGGTGATAGCAGCCAGTTTGAGTTTGAGGGGGATTGAGCTGGAGCTGCAGAATTATTTCATTTCAGTTATGAGTGAGGAGACCGCTGGGAGACAGCCCTTAGTCAGATGGAATGGGACGGGAATCCGAGCACATGTGAAGCTTCTAGTTTCCGCCATGAAGATGGACAGCTTTATTGAGACATGGGGGAGAACTGAGACAGGGGCTGAGAAATTGTAAAGGTTGAACTCCGCAAAGTATTATTATTTTTTGTTTTTTTTTCAAGTATTAATGCATTCCTTCTACAGTTATACAGATTATGAAGATCTGAGGGGGAGCGCTTGCACAAATCTAGCATTAGGTTGTGACTAGGACAACAGCAATAAGACAATGCTACACATGTCCATCTCCACGGTGTCCAGACAATGTGGAGAAACACTACAGTAAACATCAATACCATGGACACTTTATCATTTAGAATGCAACACTGTCACCTAGTGGAGTCCACTGCAATGGCATGATTTTCAAAAAGGGAGTAACCAAAGCACTGGCCTTTAGTTACCCCTTGATGTAAAATTAGATTTGTACAGTACTGTGCAAAGGTTTTAGGCAGGTATGAAAAAATGCTGTAAACTAATGATGCGTTCAAAAAGTGGTAAAGGAAGTGGTAAACTAGATGTGCCGAAGTTCCTTTAATTCTTCTGCAATTTTCAGATTTGCATAATAATATATTGCATACAATTTTAGCGCAAAATGCCAGTCCCATCCCCAAGGATGACTACATTTTAAAAGATATTCTGCAACGGAAAATCATCATCATAACATTTTTAAAATGCCCAATATGAATGGAAATTCATCAAATAACAAAATTGAAGTAAATGAACAGAAGAATCCAAATCAAATCAATATTTGGTGTGACCACCTTTTGCCTTCAAGACAGCATCCATTGTTCTCGGTACACTTGCACACAGTTTGTAAAGGAGCTCAGCTGGTAGGTTGTTCTAAACATCTTGGAGAACTAAACCCAGTAGCCATCACTTCCAGGACTTCTTGTTCTTGTTTACACTGAAGATAGTTGTTAATGACCTTGGCTGTATGTTTGGGTTGTTGTCCTTCTGCAGAATAAATTTGGGGCCAATCATACGCCACCCTGATGGTATTGCATGATCATTAATTATTTATACTCTTTATTGATTCCCTATGGGACAATTACAGTTTACACACAGTTATTACACACAAGCCCGAAACACAAACATATGCTCAAGTCCTGTCCCTATGGGAAAATCACAGTTTACACACAGTTGTTATTACACACAAGCCCGAAACACAAACATATGCTCAAGTCCTGTACATGCAATGATAGAGATATCAGTGTGGGGAGGGGCTGCGACTGCTGAACAGGTGCCCTGAGCTGTTGAGGGGGGTTTGGTGCCTTGCTCAAAAGCACCTTGGTAGTGCCCAGGAGGTGAACTGACCATCTGCTAAAGCCAAAAATTCAAATTTTCATCAGTCCAGTGCACCTGCTGCCATTTTTCTTCATCCCAGTTTCTATGTTTTGGTGCATAGTTGAGTCGCTTGGCCTTTTAACTATGTTGGAAATCTGGCTTTTTGGCTGCAACTCTTGCATGAAGACCACTTCTGGCCAGACTTCTCCAGACAGTAGATGGGTATACCTGGGTCCCACTGGTTTCTGCCAGTTCTGATCTGATGTCACTGCTGGACACCTTCCAATTTCTATGGGAAATAAGCTCGGTGTGTTTTTCATTTGCTTCACTAAGTTTCCTTGGCGGACGAGTGCGTCTACAATCCTCAATGTTGCATGACTTTTTGCAAGTGTACCTATAAGAATTGATGCTGGTGTGAAGGCAAAGAGTAGTAACGCAAAATACTGAAGTGATTTAGATTCTTCTTCTTTCTTCGCTCATTTTGCATTATTTATATTTTGGAAAACATTCTTAGTTTACAGCATTTTTCACACCAGCCTAAGACTTTTACACAGTGCTGGGTGAGTGTGTGTCAGACAATATATGGACTCAGTGAGGAAAATAAGTATTTGAACACCCTGCTATTTTGCAAGTTCTCCCACTTAGAAATCATGGAGGGATCTGAAATTGTCATCGTAGGTGCATGTCCACTGTGAGACATAATCTAAAAAAAAAAAATCCAGAAATTACAATGTATGATTTTTTAACTACCTCTCCGGGGAACCATCACCTTATCGTGGTGGAGAGGTTTGTGTGTCCCTATGAACCTGAGTGCTGTGATGTCTGGAGCTTTGTGCTCCTGGTAGGGTCTCCCATGGCAAAGTGGTCTCAGGTGAGGGGCCAGACAAAGAATGGTTCAAAAACCCCATGAAAGACCGAGGTAGAGAGGGAGTGACCCTGCCCGGAGGAGGCCCGGGGCTCCCGTCTGGAGCCAGGCCCAGATGGCGGGCTCGTCAGCGAGCGCCTGGTGGCCGGGTTTGCCACGGAGCCCGGTCGGGCACAGCCCGAAGAAGCTACGTGGAACCCCTATCTCCATCCCATGGGCTCACCACCTGTGGGAGGAACCGCTGGGGTCGGGTGCGCTGCCATATGGGTGGCGGCAAAGGTCAGGGGCCTCGACGGATCAGACCCGGGCGGCAGACCCGGGCTCTGGGGACGTAGAACGTCACCTCTCTGTGGGGGAAGGAGCCGGAACTTGTGCGGGAGGTGGAGCGCTACCAGTT
>NC_048426.1:3834551-3839553 GCF_013103735.1 Etheostoma cragini | reverse complement strand
GATTGTCCATAACAAACACCATGTTCGAACATAGGGATGCTCATAAGTGTACGTGGTACCAGAGCACCCTAGGCCAAATGATCGATTTTATAATCGTTTCATCTGATCTGGGGCCGTATGTTTTGGACACTCGGGTGAAGCGAGGGGCAGAGCTGTCAACTGATCACCATCTGGTGGTGAGTTGGGTCAGGGGATGGGGGAGGACTCTGGACAGACCTGGTAAGCCCAAACGCGTAGTGCGGGTAAATTGGGAACCGACGGACTTTCAACTCACACCTCCGGCGGAGCTTTTCGTACATCCTTGTGGAGGCTGGGGGCATTCAACCGGAGTGGACAATGTTCAAAGTTTCCATTGCTGAAGCTGCGGTGGGGAGCTGTGGGCTAGGAGCCTTAGGTGCCTCAAGGGGCGGTAACCCACGGACACCCTGGTGGACACCGGTGGTCAGGGAAGCCGTGCGACTGAAGAAGGAGTCCTTCCGGGATATGTTATCCAGGAGGACTCCGAAGCCAGTTGCAAGGTACCGACGGGCCCGAAGGGCTGCAGCCTCTGCCGTGACAGAGGCAAAGCAGCGGGTGTGGGAAAAGTTCGGAGAAGACATGGAGAAGGACTTTTGGTCGGCACCAAGGTGCTTCTGGAAAACCGTTCGCCACCTCAGGAGGGGGAAGCGGGGACTCATCCAAGCTGTATACAGTAAGGATGGGACGTTGTTGACCTCAACTGGGGAGGTTATAGAGCGGTGGAAGGAGCACTTTGAGGAACTCCTAAATCCAGCTGACGCGCCCTCTATGGTGGAGGCAGAGCTGGAGGATGATGGGGGATTGTTGTCAATTTCCCTGGTAGAGGTCCCTGAGGTAGTCAAACAACTCCACAGCGGCAAAGCCCCAGGGATTGATGAGATCCGCCCAGAAATGCTCAAAGCTCTGGGTGTGGAGGGGCTGTCTTGGTTGACACGCCTCTTCAACATTGCGTGGAGGTCCGGGACGGTGCCTAAGGAGTGGCAGACCGGGGTGGTGGTTCCCCTCTTCAAAAAGGGGGAACAGAGGGTGTGTGCCAATTACAGGGGTATCACAGTTCTCAGCCTCCCTGGTAAAGTCTACTCCAAGGTGATGGAAAGGAGGGTTTGGCCGATAGTCGAACCTCGGATTGAAGAGGAACAACGCGGATTCCATCCTGGTCGTGGAACAACGGATAAGATCTTTACTCTCATAAGGATCCTGGAGGGAGCCTGGGAGTATGCCCAACCAGTCTACATGTGTTTTGTGGATCTGGAGAAGGCGTATGACCTGGTCCTCTGGGAGAAACTGTGGGAGGTGCTGCGGGAGTATGGGGTGAGGGGGTCCCTTCTTAGGGCCATCCAATCTCTGTATGACCAAAGCGAGAGCTGTTTCCGGGTTCTCGGCAGTAAGTCGGACTAGTTCCAGGTGAGGGTTGGCCTCCGCCAGGGCTGCGCTTTGTCACCAATCCTGTTTATAATATTTATGGACAGGATATCGAGGCGTAGTTGGGGCGGGGAGGGGTTGCAGTTTGGTGGGCTCAGGAGCTCATCGCTGCTTTTTGCAGATGATGTGGTCCTGATGGCATCATCGGCCTATGACCTTCAGCACTCACTGGATCGGTTCGCAACCGAGTGTGAAGCGGCTGGGATGAGGATCAGCACCTCAAAATCTGAGGCCATGGTTCTCATCAGGAAACCGATGGAGTGCTTTCTTCGGGTAGGGGGTGAGTCCTTACCCCAAGTGAAGGAGTTTAACTACCTTGGGGTCTTGTTCGCGAGTGAGGGGACAATGGAACGTGAGGTTGGTCGGAGAATCGGAGCAGCTGGTGTGGTATTACATTCTGTTTATCGCACCGTTGTGACGAAAAGGGAGCTGAGCCAGAAGGCAAAACTCTCGATCTACCGGGCAATTTTCGTTCCTACCCTCACCTATGGTCATGAAGGCTGGGTCATGACCGAAAGAACGAGATCCAGGGTACAAGCGGCCGAAATGGGTTTCCTCAGGAGGGTGTCTGGCGTCTCCCTTAGAGATAGGGTGAGAAGCACAGTCATCCGAGAGGAGCTCGGAGTAGAGTCGCTGCTCCTTCGCGTTGAAAGGAGCCAGTTGAGGTGGTTCGGGCATCTGGTAAGGATGCCTAAAGATACCTGTTCTCCCCATAAAATCATTAAGAATCCAACTACTAAGATGGCCAAGACCAAAGAGCTGTCCAAAGACACTAGGGACAAAATTGTACACCTACACAAGGCAGGAAAGGGCTGCGGGGAAATGTCCAAGCAGCTTGGTGAAAAAAAGTTCCACTGTTGGAGCAATCATTAGAAAATGGAAGAAGCTAAACATGACTGTCAATCTCCCTCGGCCTGGGGCTCCATGCAAGATCTCACCTCATGGGGTGTCAATGATCCTAAGAAAGGTGAGAAATCAGCCCAGAACTACACGGGAGGAGCTGGTCATTGACCTGAAAAGCGCTGGGACCACCTTTTCCAAGGTTACTGTTGGTAATGCACTAAGACGTCATGGTTTGAAATCATGCATGGCTCGGAAGGATCCCCTGCTTGAACCAGCACATGTCAAGGCCCGTCTTAAGTTTGCCAATGACCCTTTGGATAATTCAGAGGAGTCATTGGAGAATGTCATGTGGTCAGATCAGACCAAAATAGAACTTTTTGGTCATAATTCCACTAACCGTGTTTGGAGGAAGAAGAATGATGAGTCCCTTCCCAAGAACACAATCCCTACTGTTAAGCATGGGGGTGGTAGCATCCTGCTTTGGGGGTGTTTTTCTGCACATGGGACAGGGAAACTGCACTGTATTAAGGAGAGGAGGACCGGGGCCATGTATTGCAAGATTTTAGGGAACAACCTCCTTCCCTCAGTTAGAGCATTGAAGATGGGTCGAGGCTGGGTCTTCCAACATGACAATGAGCCGAAGCACACAGCCAGGATAACCAAGGAGTGGCTCTGTAAGAAGCATATCAAGTGTCTGGCGTGGCCTAGCCAATCTCCAGACCTAAACCCAATAGAGAATCTTTGGAGGGAGCTCAAACTCTGTGTTTCTCAGCGACAGCCCAGAACCTGACTGATCAAGAGAACTCTCATTGCTTGTATAATACTTGTACTCGTCAAAAGCACTTTATCCGTACCGGATACTCGTTTCAGCCGAGTACTCGGCTCATCCCTAATAATATATATATATATATATATATATATATATATATATTCTGATCAAAGCTGAGATGTCATTTCACCATGCATCAGATATCTGTGGTCTGGGCCTGGTAACCAATATTTTGGTTTACTACTTTCTTTGTATTTTATTCCATTAGTTTGCAGATTACAATGGACTAAAAATTCAGATTTTTATAAAAAGGGTACTGCAGATATAGATATATATATAGATATATATATAGATATATATATATATATAGATATAGATATATATAGATATATATATATATATATATATATATATATATAGATATATATAGATATATATATATATATATAACTGACCATAATTCATAGTACAGTGACAACAATGACAATGGAATCTGCAAGTTCAATTCTGCCTGAACTACTTATTTAGATTTAAGGTCCTGCTAAGTTTCCAAAAACTAAACCCCTTTTCTTGTCCAATGCCTCCCCTCCTGGTCATTTCATGGGTACTTTAACCCTTTCCCTTTAGTAAAAGTACTAAAGGGAAAAGCAGGTGTAAATATTAATACTAATACATCTGGATAGGATTCAGCCACTTTAATTTCAAGGTCCTGGTATTGCATTGGTATTGGTGCATGTTGGCTTCCTGTCATACAGTCATGGTTTCATCAGAACAGAGCCATTGTTAATGCTATTAGTAACACCTGTAATTTTCCTGTTATGACAAGTCAAAATGCCTGTTAAAAAAGGCTTATAATAGAAAAGAGGAAAGTCAGATGCCCCCTTAAAGTGACCTTGTTGATGCTAATGTGACTTTGTGACTCAACAGCGTTTAGACTGAAGTATTGTGTGGATAACTGCAGTAATAAACTTTATAGAAAGACTTCAAACTTCAAACCTTAATTTCCTCACTATTTTACGAACCTCTACAATTCATACGCTTTGATTCAGCTAACTAGCCAATTTGAAAATCCATCTCCATTTCTTGTTTCCCTTTCAGTTACAGTGGTGTGAAAAAGTGTTTGTCCCCTTCCTCATTTCCTGTTCCTCTGCATGTTTGTCACACTTAAGTGTTTCGGAACATCAAACCAATTTAAACAATAGTCAAGGACAACACAAGTGAACACAAAATGCAATTTGTAAATGAAGGTGTTTATTATTAAAGGTGAAAAAAAATCCTAACCGTCATTGCCCTGTGTGAAAAAGTGATTGCCCCCTAAACCTAATAACTGGTTGGGCCACTCTTAGCAGCAACAACTGCAACCAAGCGTTTGCGATAACGTGCAATGAGGCTTTCACAGCGTCCTGGAGGAATTTTGGCCCACTCATCTTTGCAGAATTGTCCTAATTCAGTTACATTAGAGGGTTTTAGAGCATGAACGGCCTTTTAAGGTCATACCACAACATCTCAATAGGATTCAGGTCAGGACTTTGGCTAGGCCACTCCAAAGTCTTCATTTTGTTTTTCTTCAGCCATTTGGTGGTGGACTTGCTGGTGTGTTTAGGATCATTGTCCTGCGGCAGAACCCAAGTTTGTTTCAGCTTGAGTACACAAACAGATGGTCGGACATTCTCCTTCAGGATCTCTTGGTAGACAGCAGAATTCATAGGTCCTTTTATCACGGCAAGTGTTCCAGGTCCTGAAGCAGCAAAACAGCCCCAGACCATCACACTACAACCACCATATTTTACTGTTGGTATAATGTTCTTTTTATGAAATGCAGTGCTCCTTCTATGCCAGATATACTTGGACACACACCTTCCAAAGAGTTCTACTTTTGTCTTATCGGTCCACAGAATGTTGTCCCAAAAGTCTTGGGGATCATCAAGATGTGTTGTGGAGAAATTGAGA
>NC_048426.1:3815743-3834451 GCF_013103735.1 Etheostoma cragini | reverse complement strand
AATTTTGGGCGGCCGGCCACTCCTGGGAAGGTTCACCACTGTTCCATGTCTTCGCCATTTGTGGATAATGGCTCTCGCGCCTTTTTTAAATTAAAATTTGTTTTTGAATTGAAAATTGATTCTGAATCAAATTGTGACATTATCGGAATTGTGCACCCCTAGTATTAAATGTTTTAAACAAGAACCACAACTTGAAAGGGCCTTGAGCTTAGTCATAAATGTGCACATAAAATATTAGGCTGATAGTGTCCAGTAGTATGCAAGATTGGCTTCAGACAGATAAGGTTACTTATCACAGTAATGCGTTACTTTTTGGTGAATAAATCAGTGAAGTAATTTAGTTTAGTTTTATTGAGTAATCTAACTGTAAATGATTGAGCACAAAACACTGTTCTTAACAGATTTTATCTTAATTATATGTAGGATTGTTCTGCTGCATATTAGTATTTCCCATTTACAGGTCCTACTTGGACGCACCGCCCACATTCCATATTTATCCCAATTAATTATGTATTTCTTTGCAGTACACACGGAATTCTGTTTGTTCTGCTTCTTCTGTGTTGAATCTATGTCTAATCTGCCTCTGGGTTTATCATACACAATGGATGTATTAGGCGTGCCCCTTGTAACAACGTCCACAAAAGATGACCAGTGTTATTATAGTACTTATTATATGATTTTAAATGTCATTGTTTGATAGGCCATACAAAATTTATTATTTTAATAATAATTTGTATTTTTCTTAGTCTATTTATTGTTACATTAATTTCATTTGTATTGTTGAGCAAATCAGAAATGTCTATTTTTTAATGATTACTTTTTGTTATTTAATTGTAAAATATTAAGTTATTTAAAAAAAACTATTGCATATTTGTTGTTTAGGTATTTCTTTTTATGCTTGTTTAACTTTGTTTTAGTTGAGGAAAACACATTTCAGAATCTTTGGATTTGTTGCATTTTCAATGATAATTAAGCAAGCACACTCATTATACCACTATATCGCAATCGTAACTGCAATATTGTAAATCCCAATCCTAAAATAACTTTTTCTTTAAATCATGCAGCCCTACATATCACACTAAGGTATCTAAGCCCACAGTATTCATCTGTTAACGTGTAAAATATCAGAAATGGGGCAACCAGATAGGTCAGTTGGTATACAACAGCGGCCGTCCATACAGTATATAGAGGTTATAACGTTATATACACCTTATAATAATATCAGAGATGTTATTCATGTGAGTCAATTTTTTCTAAATTGTATTATTTCTATAGGTTGGTGTGGCTGTGCATGATCAGATGACATGTTTGTTGACTGTTGAACTGAAAGATGTACTGCACACAGGAGAGATGGGTAAGCTAGGTGTGCATGTGTGTATGTGAATGGGCCTTGGAAGCACACTGGAAACAGATATGGAAAATACTTTCCTCTCTTGTTTTCCCACAACCAGTCTGTTGTAAATACACCATTTTAAAACAAAAGCAACGAGGAAAGGCTGGGGCTGGCCAGTTTGACACTACACAACCCTTTTAGAATACGGGAAGATTCAAATCAAGCAAGTTGGTCTTATCCTCAGGCTAAACTAGACTACAACTATAAGTTAATATTGATATGTATGTCTTCAGGCCAGGACCCTTAAAGATGAACTGAACTGAAAAACTAAATTTTGATAACTTGTTGGTTATGATAATTACAAATGAATTACACAAAAAAATTTGATGAAACAATAAATATAGCTTTTTTTAAAGCAACACAAAAACTGCATTTGTTAGTGTTAGAACGCTGACAATATTGATGACGTCACTGGCATGGTAGGACCTGCGAAGGTATCCAGGCATCGGCTGCAGCACATAATGTACACACGAAAAAAAGTAATTTTAATGGCACGGGTTACGCATTTGAACCTGTGAGGGGCAGGCCTGAAGTGTCTGACTACCACCACATGGAGGACAATCAGTTTCAGGCTCCACTGAAGAGAGGGACGTTGGATTCTGTGGTTTAGCTGAGACGGTGAACATCCGCTAGCTTCAGGGGGAGTAGAGAGGGACGTTGGATTCTGTGGTTTAGCTAGCGGCTAGTAAACATATTATTATCAATCTGTGATATCGTCGGAGTCTGGGTTTATTTCTAAAGCCTATGGTCGGAGTAGGCTGAAGAAACTCCCCAAGCTAGCAGCTTGGGGAGTTTCTCATAAGTGTGCTGCCAATGTATTAAGCTGCTAGCCTTTTCCCTCGGTTGGATTGGTGGTATCTAGCTTGGTGTTGTGTCTCAGTAATGCAGTGTGTCAGTCTCTGTTTTGTTGAACACTATAAAGCCGACACGTTGGGCTTTATTTTTGTAAGTGAATATGTTCGTGTTTTGTGTGACAACAACGTTACATCCATCCCTTTGCCTAGTAGACTTGATAGTATTCTGATAACCGGTAACACCCTCCCTCTCTGTCCTCTGCCTGCCGTGAGCGTTTCAGCGCCCCGTCTGCAGCAGGTAGCATCGGGGGTGTTTTGCCGATGGTCTACCGGTCTGCCCTGCACTGGAGCCTGCAGGCCTCAGGTTTCAGTCTGGTGGAATTAAACTCACCAGTGACGCTGATCAAAAGCACACTTTTCCAAATAGTCTGTTTCTAAAAAATTCTACAGACTCAAAATCCAGGAGCTGTCGGAGGGCTAGCCCGTTTTAAGGCAGCTAGCTGCTAGCCATGAGTTGAGGAGTGTTTTTTTCCCTGTCAAAGGTAGCCTGTGGAAATGTGTCATAACCCCAGCTGCCTTGGCCCTATTCAGTTCCTTATTGCACCCAGGGGCAATACAGTATGATGAAAATACATCTGTTATATCACCATTATTCAAATTCCAGTTCAGTTCATCTTTAAAGCTTGAGAATAAAGCTTAAGAGTTTTGGGGCAAATTGGGCAATGTACAGGCTAGCTACCAACCACTTCCTGTTTGGCAAGGGTGCATATAAACTTGCCACCTTTCCATGCCCACACTGAATGATAAAAATAAAAATAAAAAAAGAAGCTTTGCGAAGGTCTTTATATTATACTGACCAATTTTGAAGTCAATCAAGTTAAATCTATAGGAGAATAATATCGGGAATGTGTGGAAATGCTAAAGAAATGTTTGTTTTCTCAATTAAAAATGGCTGACTTACAGTTGCATTAAGGGTATGACTCCAAGAGGCTGTTTTGTGAGTCCGGTTATGATACATATGCCTACCAGATTTCATAATATAGATTAATCTCATGGCAAGGGCTACTTTTTTGAAATATTCTTTTTAAGCCAATTTGTCACAACAACTGACGAGGTCTGTGCTTTAGCCCAAATAATCCTATTACTTTTGACTGGGCGTTCGCTGACCGACGTTGATGGTGCTTGGGCCCTAATAAAAATTATTGAATGAGATGGTGGGTACTGTACATGCACAGTATGTATGGGTCTGTGTTCAGTGAATCTGCCCACCTGTACCAGTTTGTAGAAGTAAGCGTACTGGCGTGCAGTGTTTTTATACTGGTTCAGGACATCCTGCACTGCCTGTGTGCCCAGCAGCACTTGCACCTCATCCTGCTGGTAGTAAAGCGGTGTGTCGTACTCCTGAGGAAGACTGCGGATGTATGGCAGCCAGAATGAAGCAGGGTTGGCCCGCTCACACAGCAGGTGGATGGCTAGTGTCACATTGCCCATGGCCTGTAGAATCCTGTCCTGGCTGTACAGAGGACCTGAGACATAGAGGTCACAATCACTTACAGGACCCAAGGATTCGAACTCATCAGGGGTAAAAAAAAGGTGACAAGATGCTCCCCCTCCTGAGAAGATTTTTTAAATAACAGCAGTAAAATGTGGATTAACTGTTGATTTTAGCATAAGGGTATAGGGAAAAACCCACCCTAGAATGAATGTTATTACTTCTACAAAAGTAATGTAATCATTAAGTAATCACTTTAAAAAAACGCCTCAAAGCGCAAAGCTTGGTTCCAAATTATCACAAATCTTGCCACCCATCTTGCATTTACTCACACAATTTAATAAAATTAGTACAGTTTGCTTGGCCTTTGGTATTGCTGCTTGTTGAATTCTTTTCTCCTTAACATGTAAGCATTGAGCCAGTTAATCAAATTAAATTACATAGAGTACTCAAGATAGTTACTCGCAAAAAAATCAATACACAGCCGGTGAAGTGATTCTGACTGGTGCTAACACTGCCGTGCAGTCTGACTTCCTCATAATGGAAAGATGCACTTTAACTTTGGCAAAACACCCATTGCCTGAATTGTTAGATTAGGACGATAAAATGATGGCTGGCCTACATCACAATGGAAAGCCACCATCGTGATGGCACGCCCCCTACAGATGCTAATCCTAGTCGGGGAAACTGGATGGTAAATTGACAAATGCGTCAGGCTGTGTGCTGTGCTGCACAGGGTTCAAGATAGGGCCCCTTAAGTGGAAGCTACCATTTTTAAACACGAGATGTCGCCATTACACATTGGACCTTTAAACTTGCTACAATATATTTCCACAAGTGGTTGGGACAGTTCATCCCAGTTCAAATATTAATTGAAATGCTGCTGAAACAATGTTTATATGTAACCTAGACATCTAAAACTTTATGTCACAATATGACGGAAAATAAAGCGTTAGCATCAAGTTTCTTACACTCGTTGGTTTTGGTCTTAGTGTTGTATTCTACATTATTGACCAAAGCATGCCGTTACAGAGACTTGAACATGTAATTGGCCTTAAAGGAACAGCACTAAGCTGGTTTGAATCCTATTCATGAGGTCAATTTCCGTTTAATAAAGCATCCCCATTCTGCTCATTTTCAGGTTAATAATTATGTTTTGAGGTTGGACCAGTTTATTTTCAAAAAACAATTCTTTTGTTGTACCTCACATTGCTGCAGATCCTGTTTTCACCCTGTGGGTTTACGTCTTTGTTTTAGTGAGACATCTCACTTCTATACTATCTTTGTAGGGAGTCGCACATGCTCAGTAACATCCCATCAGCTCTATAACTCTCTCTCTCCAGTTTTGGTCAATCCAAGGCAGGATTAGCTAGGAGACTTCTTCTAGATCAATATATCTTAAAGAGCTCAGCACTGCGCTCCCAGAATGCAGAGGTTTCTAGAGCTCCCAGTATGGGTTCAGGAGGCAGACACAATCACCACATTTAAGAGTAAACTGAAATCTCCCCTCTTTGATAAAGCTAATAGTTCCATCAATGAGTTTGGAAAAAAAAAGGGGTTGTCTTATAATCAGGGTTGTCTTTTGTTCGGGCCAATACGATCCTTATCTGAAGTTCTTACCTAGTACAGAGTTCTGGGCCGATTCCACAGTCATTAGCATCTTCCTGGGAATCCACAGGAATAGTTCCTCTGCCTACACACACACACACACACACACACACAAACACACACACACACACACAATTTGTGTTCAAAGACTGTTTTAGAATGTTGCATGGAAAAGTTGTAGCAGTCTGAACTGGCCAGTCTCAGCTCGACTCAAGCTAGCTGAAGGGCGACACATCTTGTTTATTACTAAAGGCTGGCTTTAGAATGCAAGGGACGTCACCTGTTTCAACAGCCAACATAAAGTCGCTGGTAAGAACAGAAATCATAGAGTCGTTATGAAGATGATACTCCACCCCATCTAGTTACTTTGGTGTGAACTGGCAGGTCTTTAAATGTTGCAGACGAGGGCGTTGCAAGTAGTTGCCAAGTTTCAACATGTCTTACTGTGAATCTTTGGTCGGAACTGGGCTTTACTCAACATAATGTCACTGACATGCTTAGCATCTGTCAATATGCTCCAACAGGTGGCAGGAAACTCCATCCATGTGTACTGGGGAGACAAACTAGTATTGCTTTAAGTAAACATCTTATGTTGATTTTGTATTACACTGGGAGTCAATAGAGTGCTTTAAGTACTATACTAAAGAAACTTCAGTAATAAAAATGAACACCACTGGTTTGAGCTCACCTTGATGTCTCTGGTGGCTCGCAGGCCGTAGCCCTCCGATCCAAAGTTGGCAACTGTGAAGCTATCACAGGAAGCTCCGATTTCTTGAGCCCAGGACATCAAGTCTGGGAAGTAGTCCTCTCTGCTGCCCTCAAACACTATTGACATACCTACACGCACACCCACACAAAAGAAAATCTTTCATTTTCACCACTAAACTGATGCCTGACTTTAAATGGCATAAAATCTAATATTGCTTATTACTTGAAATGTATAATAATGTGGTATAAAAAAAGATAAAAAATATTGTGTGTATGCACGTATACTCACCCTTCTGTTTTTTGCAGATCTTCTCAACTAAGCCTCTGATCTGGATGTACTCCTCCCACTCTTTACCAGCAGAGGGTGCTGCACTGCTGCATTCTGGGGAAATACATGCTCACCATTAACACCTCAACTCCATCCGTTTAAATCAACCTTTCAGAAACACACATCTTAACCATGACATGAACCTGAAAATAACAAACAAACAAACCAAATCAAACCTCTAACAACATTAATAGCAACAAATACTTACCAGGCATGTTTAATGGCCTTACAAGCAAGATTGTGGTTATTGTTGTCATGGGGGTGTTGGCCTACTTAAAATTACTACATAAAATTCTAAAAAGAATTATGATGTTTCATTTGGTTGAATTACTTTTCTGTGACTAAAGGCCGGATGGATAAAGATGGACCTACTTCCATCACAAATGTACTTTTTGTTATCCTGCTTAATGTCTTTTTGTCACAATGTTATGCATTCATTCCCTTCTTTTCTTCGCTCTTCTCCAGCTGCATTGATATGAATTGTTTAAGGCTAGACCATTATGTTTCTCTTTCATCCATGACTTATTAATGTCTATATCCCTTAATAGTAATTAAATAGGTCAATAATAACGTAACTTCTTGGAATGTTAACAAAATAAGCTGGAAGGGTATAAAATCCTGAAGCAGCTAAGGTCTCCCAGTTTGTGATGTTGCAATGATTCAAGAGACATGCTTAATTGAGGCTGAAACTCGTAAAATTGAAATAAAGATAGTTGGGAAACGATTTCGTCAGGTTTATGTCATATCTTGCGAGCGTGGTAAAACATACTCAAGAGCAAATTATATAATTTCACACAAACAGATATTACTCTGCCCACCAATACAACAATCCAGAGTTGTACTGGCTGCTGTGAGTGTGAGACAAGACATAGGCAGAGGAGACAAATGCCACCTGTGTGTATAAAACTAAGCAGCCACAACGCGCAGAGAAACTCTCCTATCGAAGTTGATTGCTGCTTCCCCAAATAAACGACGAGGGACCTGACAAAGAGGCATGCGAAAGAGAGCCAATAATTGAAGAGAAATGGTTTGCGCTTCAAGACGGGTCTAACAGCATGTGAAAAAGAGGCTCGGAGTCAGCTCTGGCCAGCAGTGGAGACGGCAAGGTAAGAGGGATGTCACTAATAAAAATTTACTTTTACTTAGTCACACAACTAATTGACAAAGCCACTAAACATTTGTGTTGATCAAATTGCGAACAATACCGGCTATATTTTAGTTTTAGATAATCTGATGGACTCTTTTTTTTTGTTTTAACATTAAAGGTTGTAGCTTTTTGGAAAGTTATTATCTTCTTGAGCATCAAAGGGGCTGAACTTGACTATGCTTAATATACACTCTTGGTGGTAAAGTCCTAAGTGAGGTGATTTATTATTACTCATAACTTATTTTAATTTACAGTTATTTTTCTACAGCCAAGGAAACGCTGCTGATTTTTGTTTTATTTAGGAAAGCCACGCTTGTTCAGAAGATACATTATTTTGGAAAAAACAATGTGGAAGTTATGTTTTGTTCATTTTTGGTACTAATCACTCAGCAGGGGTCGCAATTTTAAAAGGAAAGTTTGGAGGTCTAATATTGATAGAACAGGATAAAGAGAAATTTTGGTTAATGGATTATCTTAACTGTTGAGATCAACCACACACAATTTAGTCTTGCTAACAGCTATGCCATTAACAACTAAATAAACAATGATCTTATTTGTCAAGACATTGAAACTTGAAAAGTTGATGAGGAATTCATTGAGCTATATGATGTATTGAATTTTAATTAAATAACTGATTGTGTAGCTCTTTAAGATAAGAAGTCACGTTATGATGGTTTAACAGGTGATTTCTTTACAACATTCAAGGTAGTTATTTCTTTTCCTGCCTGAAACGCTTGAAGAATCAGTTAAAGCTTGTGAACTCCAAGCATCTTTAAAACAAGGTGTAATTATACGTATCCCCAAAAACACACACACACACACACACACACACACACACACACACAGACACAGACACAGACATACAGGCCAAAAGTTTAGACACACCTTCTCATTAAATGCGTTTTTTTAAATTTAGTTAGAAAAGCACAATTTAGGAATTTTTTAGACTAAAATTAAAGGAATGTATGTTGATGATAATCACAGACTGGAATATGTCAATACTATTTCAAAAACACTTCAATTTGTTTTCAAATGCTATCAAATGTAATGAGACGCCCCGAAATTACCCATCAGAATCACCCCAAAGAGCGTTGTGTGGAATCAATTGTTATTTTGGGTAATAATAGAACATTCATAAAGGAAAACAGGTCAAGTTTGTTTGTTTTTTTCTTCAAAACTACCAGGCAAGTAAATTATTGCAAGGGACTTTAATTATGTTCTTGATCCAAGTGAAGATCACGCAAAAAATAGGAAAGTATTACATCACTTGTGGATATATGAAGGCATCTGAATTCATCACAGAAAGAATTGTCCTGTTGGTCCAGTCCTAACACAAGGCACTCTAGAATATATTACTTTTTGGTGTCAGCAGAACTTCTTTTGAATATTTGAGGCTGCCACTATAACAGTACAGTTATATCAGATCACGCAGCTGCATAACTGGTCTATGTTGAGCCAAAGTTGATACCCTAAATGGAAATTTTAAAACAAAATGAGAGGAGGAGTACGCTAACCTAACGTCAACAAATGACTGCGGCACCCACCACAAAGAGTCCATACATGATTGGACCTTCAGCGGTGCCTGCAGCAACTCAAACCCAGCCAGACTCTCCTCCTTCGCCAGGAGCTCGCTGGTAATATTAGTGTACGTCGCTGTGCCTCTGCCACTGGACAGCAGCTCCGGTCTAGCTCGGTTCTAGTAACTGCTGTTTACTCTCCTCCCAGTGAAGTAGTCTCCTAGAGCCTGGGCGTGAAGCAGAGGCACCGTGGGGTCAGCCTCCCATCATTTCAAAATGAACGCAGAAAATAGCCTCATAAACATGGCTGAAAAATATTCAGGTTACAACATAAACATGAAGAGGAAACACACTTGGTATCAGATGGCTGCTGTTTGAATAAAATAATTTTACTTTAAATATCTAATATTTGGTAGTTGTCTTGAGAACGAGGATGGTACCAGTGATCCGTGTCTCCATCCAAAGTGTTGTTGTGGATGTAGTGGAGGATTACAAATACCTAGGAGTGCACATAGACAATAAGAGGGACTGGATAAAAAAAAAAAGGGCTAGAGGTCCTTCAAGATCTGTAAGAATATGCTGAGGATGTTTTATGGGTCTTTGGTGGCTAGTGCGCTGCTAGCCACCAACTCCTCCCTCTAAACGTTACACTTCAGTGTACTTATTTGTTTGTACTGACACTGCACTACAGTAGAATTTGTACAATCCATCTGAAACAATATTTTTAAGCTATTACTTGTGGCCTGATCTAACTTACTTCTACTTAAAGCAGAACTCTCGCCAAAATTCAACCTAGGGTCTTTTTCTGAATGTACCCTAACAAACTTTTGCTCAAAAGCATAATGAGGACGGAAATGCCACTTTTAAGATTTAACATATTCTTGTTTTTGGTCAAAAGGCCTTTTGAATGTGAGAGCTAGAGCACTACTAAGATAGCATCAAAATAGCTATTTTAAAACACTAAGAAGCTCGACACAACATGAGACTTTGCTCCAAGTATTGCCAGGGGCTCTACACATCAACTCAGCATTGAGAACAATGTTGGTTTTCACAGAGTTTACTAAAAAGAAAGGTTTTAACAAACGCATAATTAAAACAAGCATTACTGTAGGAATTACTATGAATTATTAGAGTGCAAATCCTACCAAAACTCACATTGTAGATGCAGAATAGTATTTGTGTTTGTGGTTCGGATGAATCATTACAATGTATATTTTTGTTTTTTCCCTTTTTTTTCCTCTGGGCCCTGATCTACTACCGCAGTAGGGCAGTTGGGGAAAAATATTATGTTGGACCCTGGCACTCATCCGGGCTAGTTGGTATCATCCCCACAATTAGTATTAATAAGCAGTATCTGTATCGATAAAACCCACAGCTAGACATTACTGACTGTGAAACTGTTAACGGTGCAAAACACCCAAGGTTGCTTTCACTTTTAGCACAGGCAGGTGATGAACTTTAACTCATGATGATTATCCAGTTTGCCCGTAAATAGTCCGCGACTCACCAGTACTGAGTACTGGCACCCCTAAACACCTGCATAACAGCATCTCTTTGTTAACACTAAGAAAACACTGCTGAAAATGTCCTTTTTGAAATAGATAACTATATTAAATAAATAGGTGAGAAAGGAGAGAGGGGGAAAACATCAAGAAATCATCACAGGTCGGACTGGACCTCTGCGTCAAGGCAGAACCTTTTATGTATATGTGCACCTGCTCTACCCACTGAGCCAACCTGGCCACTAAATCCAATATTTAAAATCATGATTTTGCCTCCTAACTTACACAAAAACAAAAAATGGAGAAAAACAATTATTTTGCACATTACGTTTTGAAAGTAAACTATTATTTAGTTTTGATTTGAATAAAAAAAAAAGAGGAAAAATTCAAACGGGAAAAGAATTAAGGGACATGTCACAACTCAACGTGTTTTCACTTTTGGTTTGTTTAACTATTTTTTAACTTTGATAAATGCAACATCTTTCCAGAAGAACATGAGTAAACATGTTAAATAATCTTGATTTCAATATTACCAAAAGAATCGTGATTATGATTTTCTTTCCATAATTTGAGCAGCCCTATCTGTGCCACAGCCCGATACAGGGGTATAGCTGTGATCCAGTGTGCAGCCCACGTCTGGCCAGGCAGTCACTTAACGCACACAAGCCGAGGCACGCGTTTGGCAAGTTCAGCCGAGGCAACGGTTGCGTCTGTCGCAGAAAAAACATTTTGACAAGAGGTTTTCTAAAAGAAGTAGAGAGCCTGCAAAGCACGACAAAAGACTTTTGCTCTGTACACTTCGCTTCTTGTCCCTGGGGGGTGCATGCCAGCTGCTGACTGTGCTGAAGGGACACAAACGCTCATTCAAACCACTTTCAATTATCTTCTCAACCCCTGCACTACTTATGCAATAAGGAACTACTCTTTATGTCTGTCTGAACAGGTTTCATGTTTTCATACAAAAAGGAACTTTACATGCACACACCCTTATTAGAGCTGAATATTTCATAACAATGTTATACAGTGTATATATATATTTTATGTAGTCTTGTTTTGGGTAGTCATTTACATTTTATAGAGTCTATTTATTTTTAAGTAAATTTGATGACACGACAGTCAACTTTATCAAATAAAACAAGAGTTCCCAAAAGATAGTAAATAGTATAGTATATAATAAATGTATGTAATGAAATGCATACAAAAATACACTTAAAGTGATGTATTAGAAAAATATGCATGTTTTTTTGCTCCAAATTGCCTAGGTCCCAACATGTCTTTAAAACAAATACTGCATCTTCCTTCATTCATTTACGTTACCATCCAAACAACTTTTCAACCAATGGAATGTGGAATGAGTAAATAGATTTCTCTCAAGGTAAGTATTGTGAAGGTGGACTGAGTGTAAAAGTTTAAGGTAACGTACTCTGCAGCAGTTCAGAGATTAGGTTCATCGTCTCCTTGGGGGAAACCACAGCGATGGCTCCTGACCCCGACTTCTGAGTCTTCACTCGACTCTTCTTTCCCATGGTGCTGGATGGACAACTGGGCTGAGAAGACACACCGGTACTAGAGTAAGCTGTGTAGTGGAAAATCTAGATAAAATCTAAGATTAGCCGAATAGAGAAGTAAACACAGCTTTTTACTTTCTTTTATTAAACATGAAACATATGGGTTTCCAACAGAAATGTACATTTCCAATATTTTTCTTAGAAAACAACAAAAATAGAATAAAAAGAGCAGTGTTGTTTTAAAAACTGTGTTTGTCTTATGTTGCACAAAAAGTTTGTTTGCACCAATTAGAAAAACTATACTTTTAATAGATTAGACAATTAACAGGTTTTTATGGTCCTTATGTTCTGAGCCATAATTTTGTTTTGTCAAATACATAAACGAAAAGCAATTTGCACCAAAAAACGTACAGAACTGAACCTGAACAATTCCACACCTGTGGTTTAGTTTCATATAGGAAGGTTTGTATATTGGCTCAGTTATCATCAGTAATGATAAAGAACATGACAGGAAGGAAATCAATAATGACAGTGTTGAACAACCTGAAGCCTCCAAAGTTAAAATCAGTCAGATATACAAAGCATAAACATTACTTCTTAAAAATTGATGTAACTGACTGTAGTCAATTAGACAAAACTGGGTGTTCCTCTCCAAGCCTAATTTAACACATTTCGCGTAAATTGAGATAGCTTACGTTAAAAGTGGGGCTATTTTACAGACCCCAAGGCTAACGTTAGTGACACAGTTAGCAATGTGGTATGTCACAAGTGTGTCAATTTTAGTTGCTGACTGCCAAGGCTTGCATGTATCTAACGTTTCTAGTCAGCAAACTTCCCACACACTGAACACATTCGATGTCTGAAGCAAGGTACCGTTAGCTTCGGGGCTTCATTTTGAATATAGCATTACGTTAAGTGGGGTATTACCCAGGTTGTATCCTCCAACCAAGAGTTAGGGTTGCTAACGTTAACTTATTAGCTAGTTAGCCCCTCGAGTCATATGTAGCCTTTCCCATTATGCCAGCAGTTAGCTTGCTAGCTAGCATTTAGGAATAACGCCCATCCTAGCAGAGACGTAACTGGAGCGGAGAGTGGGGCGGGGTAACGTACAGAGCTCACTCATCTAACGTTAACTTACACTGGCTGAACTGACTAAACGTTAACTTACCAGGCTAGCTGTTAGCTGCTAAACTGTCAAGTGATCATGGATCAGCCTGAGTTGGCAATGGGGCTAAATTAATCTGCTGCAATAACATACAACTGCTTCAATACCAAATGCATGCATTCATTCAGAATAACACTCAACACGTCAAAAGTCCGAACTTTACTTAACCAAACCATAAGCTTCTTCAGTCATACCTTTTTAAGTGACAGCTGCAGTTCCTCTGTCCCTGCACTGAACCCAACCTTGACTGAATCGAGCATGTGATTGGAGTAGTCGTAAAATACGCCCACAAAACGACACAGAATTCTGGCATTCTAATTGGTTGAAGGGCAGCACCCTCGCGGAACATTACAGCGACTAGCTGAAACTGCTGATTTATGTAAATATGATCTCACCAAGCCTTACAATTGGATGCATACTTTTAGAAAGCTTAAAACGACCATACTTATTAATGTTTAAGCTAGGATGATTGGTTGAAAGACGTGTCAATCATTATTATTGCTCTGGTGTACTGCTGTAGGTTTTGTTTGAATGGAGTGGTTCGCTTAAATACAACAGCTTACAGATACAACAGATAAAGGATATATAACTTTTTATACATCAATAGTAATCGTCTTTTAGCCATTTCACATGTGTGAATGTATGTCTTATTGTGGTTACTAACTAACCATGGATAGGTTTGACAAATTGAAATTTTTAGTAACTGGTGTAGTCACGTACATCGCTACAGTGTTAGATGTAATACTAGCTTGTAGCATCTGTTGTTCTCTGCCTGACTGGAATAGTTGCTAGAAGGTTAAATGCAGATTCCTTCAAAAGCACAACAATAAAATTCAACCCCAGTCAGAAGGACTGAAACCTGCCACTGCAGAGAGGGAGCCCGATACACCCCAATCATCACAGTACAGAAGCATTCACAGTAAATAGGAAAAACAGGGAAACAGAAACATACAGGAAACAGAAACATGCACAATCACAACACAGTAGTTGCTGTCACGGCGCCGAAGGTACTTTAGCCATTTGGATAACGTTAGCTTTTTTGTTTGTCGTAATTTCTTGACATACACCTGGGAACTTTTCCTTTACCTTTCCTTGGCATTTAAACATGTATTCAACCACTTTTTTGGGAAAGAAACATTCAGTATTTTTAACTTTTGAGAAAATTGAACGAGAGCTCCAAAAGGCTTTACCGCCTAGTCCGCATTCTTGCCGCCTGTCTCCTGATGACGACAGTTTAATCTACCAGTAAGCTCCACTGGTAGCTAAGCGTACAGGGCTCTGGATACGTCACCCCGTGTGTTTTGTGATTGGTTGTAGTGTTATTCAATTGCGTGCAGTGAGATTTTCAAATGCACGCTTGGCAGAGATGGGAAGTAACGAAGTACATATACTTCGTTACTGTACTCAAGTAGATTTTTCTGATATTTTTACTTTACTTTACTACTTATTTTTGTGGCAACTTTTTACTTCTACTCCTTACATTTTTACACAAATATCGGTACTTTCTACTCCTCACATTTTACAAAATTGGCTCGTTACTTTAGTTTTGAATCATTTCAATGGAGTTACCGTTACTATTTTTCGCTTCATCAATACCAAATTCAATCTAATTGGATGGGAATCTACGTTCCATTTGACGCACTACTACAAGATGAATCGATAGATTCGGCGGCATTCATTCGCGGCAAATCATTGCGGCTTGGTGGCGGTGGCGTTAGCATGGTAGTATGGACGACGAGATGATTGAACGAACACAACGGAGATCCCAGAGATTCGGCAGAAAAGCAGCAAGACATTCCTGATCACCCTTGGCCTTATTTGAAAGAAATGTTTGACATAGTAGGCATCAAGAATGACTCCTGGCGAATGTGCTGCAAATTCTGCCAACCAAAACACCATGAACTGCTGGCTTTCAAGAATTCACCATCAAATTTGAAAAAGCATATAGAGGTAAATGCATATTTTTGTTGTTATCAAAAGCTATTTGTTGTATTTATTAAGTGTACGTTAATGGTCAGTTATATTTGTTCTCCTGCTAGCTATCAATGACCATGCCTTGGTGGTTTAGGATTTTGCTAGCAAGTAACTCAAGTGACGTTAGCTAGGTTAGCAAGCGTTCACTTTATGTCAAATTCTAATACCAGCTGGCTGATACAATATCTACATGTGCAGCTTTATATTACAAACGAATTCAGTTATTTTGTTTAGTGTAATAGTGCTATAGTAACGTTTCAACGGCAAGCAACTCCATAATGATATTGACCAAACTTCAACGATAATATCTCCAAACAAAAGTCTGAGTTAAGCTAGCTGCTTCTTTACGACCTTATTTTTTTAGCCTTGTTTACTCTCCAGAAACATGTCCACCTGCTCAAAATGGACGCTAATATTTTTTACACAACTATGAATGCCGAGACAAGAACGTTGAGGGTTGAAGAAGAAGCCCCGGTTAAACACAATAAAGCAAGCCTTATCACTTTTACAAACCACCATGTGTGTTTGTGGCTAGCTGTACCAAGAGGCGAGGAAAATAAAGAAAGCTTAGGGGAGAGCCGGGACAGTTGAAACACTTTTTGATTAAACACAATTTACAAAGCGGTCGTATCACACTGAAAGCTGATATTTTGTCACTAGCAACCTACACGTGTCATCTGTCAAATACAGTCGCATTTTCAGCTTTGGACAAACCCGTTCAGGAGTTATTACAACAAGAGTGGGACGTGCGTAATGTTTCATCTGTCCCTCCTGGACGGGACGAATGAAACAGCATACGGGGATGAATGAAACATATAGTTTAAGCCATGTAAACCTCCAACTACTTTAATATTTTACTGTATATCATGGATGGTACTTCCATAAGCTGTTATTATAGATAGATTGTTGCAGGACTATGCGTCTTTGTGAATGTCTTTAACTAATTAAAGATAAAGGTATGTTAATAACTAATTGCCGTCATCCTGAAGCGCGTATGAAGCGGTTATTGAATTATCGTGCACTGTGGATGATGGTGCTATTTTTATAGCTAGAACAGTAGGTTTTTCCATTTATATCATGTTTCTATTGTGGAATATGTCGTTTAACTAGGTTTTTACATGGGTTATACCACTGGACATCCGAATAACGCGCCCCAACCCGTCCGTCTCCATAGGATAACATGGGAAAACTCCACCCCCCCACCTGGTGGGCTCAAATATATTTTTATCTTTCTAAAACTGATTTTCCATGTCTCACCTCCATACATAATGGTATGAACACAGATATTTGTGCCTTTACTTAAAATCCATGGAGTTGCAGCCAGGTCGGGGACGGTTGAAACAGCTGTTTCAACCGTCCCGACGTAGACATATGTCCTTACAGCCTGTTTTGCTTCTCATGTAAGCAATCATGAAATATGAAAGTCTGGGAGGGTGGAGAACACTAACTGGTCTACCGAATAAGCATGGAGTCAAACCTTTAAATGAAAAAAACTCATTAATAATCGAAAAAATATGACCGCTAATGAAGTTTACTTTTGAACATCAAAACACGTTTATCGGCTGTAACTCCGCGATAAAAGGAAATAACAGGGAGATATTTGGCTGATAGGAGGAGGGTAACATGCTCTATGTTCAGACCTAAGGAAGTCTGTCTATCATCATTGCACTCGGAGAAAACTGGAATGTTTGATCCGTCCCGCGTTTCAATCGTCCCGGCTCTCCCCTACTTGTTTTTCGATTATGGCTGTTATTGTCCCTTCGTGTAGCTGTCTGTTTTCGAGACCACTTAAGTTAACGTAACTCGGTCTTGTCTCAAATCGACTTTATTTTGGGCTAATGTTAACGTTGATGTCTCAAACCACCCAGACGTAAGTTAGAGGAATCATGTTTTTATTTCAAGACTTTACTTTTCTTTCAAACTGTGTGTGAGCTGGTTAAGGGATGTGGGGAGCACAAGTTAAGAAACGTTACATTTGTATCTTATGACCCTTGCTTGCACTCCCCAGTTCAGTCAGTCAGTCCCTAGAATCAAGGATGACATCAATCCAAAGTTTGACTTTGCTAGTCATAAATAATTTGCAGGTTCACACAAAAGAAAAAAACAGTAATAGCTGTCATACAGTTGCTATACCAGTGCTTTACCCAATCAGAGGTAGAGGCTACATGTACAATGTATTGACATGTTAAGAAATAATTATGGGCTATGTATACTGTGATATTTTGCTAGTTGAAATTATACCTAGATATAGGTTTTAGGCCATGGTGCCTAATGTTTCACATTTCATAGTAAGTTACATCAGACAGTCTTGGCTACATCACTGAACAATTTGTTTTGTGTGTTTGTCTGTATTTTCGCTCACAGAGAATGCATGTCAATCATATGGAGAGATACAGAAAGCTCACTTCAGCTGTTCAGAAAAGAAAGTCAACCCCAAATGCAGGCCCATCACCCAAACAACCAAAGTTATGGGAAGCCAAGAGAGTGTCACAGGTCAGTGTGGATAAAGGAATCATTGACTTCGTCATTCAAGGGCTACACCCACTCAGTGTAGTTGAGCAGCAAGGATTCAGAGACCTTCTGCTTCTCCTCCAGCCCAATCTAACAATTATGTCTCGTGGCACTCTTAAAAACAAAGTGGAGAAAGCAACACAAGAAATGAAAAATAATCTGAAATTGGCCTTGAAAAAAGTTGAGGTTATTGCAACCACCACAGATTGCTGGACCACACACCGACGGGGTTTTATAGGTGTCACTGCGCATTGTCTAGATAGTGCAACTCTGCAGAGGTGTTGTGCTGCCCTAGCGTGTAAACAGCTAAAAGGGTCGCATACTTTTTCTGCCCTTGCTAGTGCTCTCAACGATATACACGTGGAGTACAACATCCGAGAAAAGATTGTTTGCACAACAACTGACAATGGTTAAAATTTCATAAAGGCCTTTAGAGTCTATGGTGAGCTGGATGAAAATAAAAATCCAGATCCACTGCACTTCAGGGTGCGAGGGAAAGTACAGGAGGAGAGAGTGATGAAGAAGAGGGGGGAGATATCACAGGTGTTGAGTTTGTTGAAGCCGGGACAATATTGGATGAAGATAATGGCTTGGAATACCAGCTGCCAAAGCACCAACGTTGTGCATGCCACCTTCTCAACCTGATCTCCACTGCTGATGCCTTGAAAGCAAATGGAAATCCAGTGTACAAGCGCCTGTCTCGTTCAGCATTCTCCAAGTGTTCAAGTCTGTGGAGCAAAAGCTCAAGATCTACCACAGCTGCTGAAATCATAGAAGATAACTGCAAACTTCAGCTCCTGAGGCCAAATGAGACACGGTGGAACTCCCTTTTCTTTGCTGTGGAGAGGATTGTGAGAATCCTAAAGGAACAAGGAGAAGGAGCAATCACAGCTGTCTGCAGCGCGCTGAAGATACCTATGTATGTACTTACCATTTTATTTTGTAGATTTATTGACTGCAATATGAGGTAGCTTCATATTTAGATAATGTCTTGCAGTTAAGGATGGGTTTAAAATTTCTTAATGAATACTTTGATTCCCACTATGAATGAAATTCTATAA
>NC_048426.1:3814586-3815643 GCF_013103735.1 Etheostoma cragini | reverse complement strand
TAATGTCTTGCAGTTAAGGATGGGTTTAAAATTTCTTAATGAATACTTTGATTCCCACTATGAATGAAATTCTATAATCATTAATTTTTTATTTTTTTTGTCAGGTTCACTCCTGTTGAGCTTGCTTTTCTGGCAGAGTATACCAAGACTATGAGCCCAATTGCAAAGGTGCTTGATGTCCTCCAGGGAGAGGCCAATGTGCAGATGGGATGGTTGGTACCAACAATAACACTTCTCCAGACCAAGCTCCAGCACCTCTGCATTTCCTCAAAGTCCTGTCGGCCTTTGATTGAAGCACTTCTAGCAGGGCTTGAAAAACGTTTTGGACAGATGCTTACAGATCCAGAGCTAATTGCCGCTGCCATTCTTGTCACCAAATTCAAGACCTGCTGGACAAGTGATGAATGTATCCTAAAACCGGGTATGACTTGCAATGTTTACTTTACACTTATAATAGTTCAAAGTCCAGCATTTGAAGTATCCCCAACTTAGTGCAAACAAAATGGCAATATTTATGTAATCATTATATTTTTTGTTCAAAATAATGTTCTAAACCATCTTAGATTGCTGAAATCTAATTGGTTTTTGTGTTCCATAGGCCTTGACTACATCAAAAGTCACCTGAAGTAACAAGTTGTGGTGAATGAAGGTGATACGTCCCATTCTTCGTAGGAGGAATACTTTTTTTCAGCATTCAAGCACTCTAGTTCCCAAGAAAATACCAAACGGCTGGAGACCTACCTGGGGTGCCCAGTTGATACAATGGATGTACTGAAGCCTTTCCAAGCAGTATGCCACCTGTCATTGAGGCTTAACACGGCACTACCTGCCTCCGCTGCCTGCGAGAGACTGTTCAGCACTGCAGGCCTGATTTTTACACCAAAAAGGGCCCGTGTTGATCCCATGAACTTTGAAAACCAGCTTCTTTTGAAGCTTAACAGAGATTTCTAGTAGTTTTGGATTCTTTCTCTATATCATGCACACATACACTCACCGGCCACTTTATTAGGTACCCCATGCTAGTAACGGGTTGGACCCCCTTTTGCCTTCAGAACTG
>NC_048426.1:3802713-3814486 GCF_013103735.1 Etheostoma cragini | reverse complement strand
GGACAGGTGTACCTAATAAAGTGGCCGGTGAGTGTATATTCACACTGATACCCATGTGTGTACACACACACACACACACACACACACACACACACACAGATGCTAAAAAATGGTTTGTTATGTTGCCTTAGAAGTTATTCCACAAGTTTTGAAGGGTCTTGGATGTTCATCCTACATCAAGCACACACAGACTTTGAGCTAAACTGTACATTTGATCACTTACAGTCTCTTTTTACATGTCCCTGAGAATTTTCTTTAACACTGAGCTCCTGCTCTCAATCGGAAAGCCTTTTTTTAAAGACTTTTCCCCAGTGCAACAGATAGTTTTTGTTTAGTTTGAAGAAGGTGGTTGGCCAGCTATTTTATAGAGAAAAGTGTGTAATTTGTGTGCAAATATACAGTATCTAAAAACACATTTTTAAAACCCACTGTCCTACACATAATTAAGTTATGACACGTTAAGCATTACAGAAGGTCTGAATACCCTTGTTGCTCCCAAGTTCTTGAAGGTATTCAGGACAAATCCATGTACAGCTACAGATTTGTTGGCATATATCTCTTGCCATTTGACTTTTGCTGGATGTCTTTTGTCTATTTGCATATTAATAAAAAAATGTAATACAATGCACATTGAATTTGTAATTTCTCCAACTGTTATAGCACTTGTAAAAATAGACATTACCCTTTATTATCACTCTATTTTCAAAGCTTTACTAGCTGTCAGTTCATTTCTAATACGCTGCTGCCATCCGTTAGTTGCAACTCTAAAAGTATGGGGAACTTAGTTAATGTCTGTTTAGTAATTAGGGGTCCAAGCCCGAGGATGCGTGCACCGCGGTAATCGCAAGCGATACGCGGTTCACACAGCAGGGCTGTGGAACCCTATTGTTTTCGTAAGGATTCTTCTTCTTCTTCTTCTTCTTCTTCTCCATTATTATTCTTCTCCGCATAAAAGTGGTACTGCAGCCTAAACCGAACATGGTGGCGACGCGCAATTTTCAGGACTGGTCCAAAACTCCGCAGAGACCTCAGGCGCCAAAAATTATCCCACTTTCGACACTAGGTGGCGCTATACCACAAAAAACGCGTTTTGCCCTATAACTCCCAAACCGTACATCGGACATTAACAAACCTTACATCCACGCGTTCTCTGGATCCTACTGAATCTCGTGATGTAGGCCACGCCCACTTTTCAACTTACTGTTAAGATATTTGTGACTTTTAGCAACAAAAATCATGCAAGCCCCGCATTATTTTGCATGGAAATCTGCAATTTTTTGCAGCAAAATAAATTGCCCCCCGCGTAAAAATGCGGACTTTGGCTGATTTCATACGAGTGCATGTTAGGGGGTGTTATATGAAACATGATTTGAGGCTTGTTAATGTGGTGCTGGAATATTCTTTTACTGGCCTGGGCCCTGTATTTGTCTTACAAATGTTTTATTTTTTATTTTTTTAAATGCTTTGACTTTCCCTCAGTCAAAAAGAATTCCCATTCCACATGTAATCAAATGTTAATGTAACAACTCCTTTATATTTTTGGATTGGCCACCACGTAAACACTTTGTAATTCATAGCCTGGCATAAACAATAATTAAATAATAAAAAATAAATTTAAAAAAAGATTACATGTTGATCACTTAATAATAATGTCACCTATGACTGGTACACAGATGTCAGTACACAGTTTTGGATTAGTGACAAGTGTTAATTTAAATAACTTTATTAAAAAAAAACTACTAAAAAGTGTAGATTACATGTTGAGCACTTGTGAACTACAAAAAAAATGGCCTACAAAAAATGCTAATACGTAATTTTATATATATACTGTATATATATATATATATATATATATATATATATATATATATATATTCTGTATATGCACCTCTGGTATTGACTTTTCGTATATGTACATACTGGCAATATAATTGTTCTTTGTTAATAAAATGAAAAAATAAAAAATAAAAGCTGTCCGTTGTGACGCTTGGCCGTCAAGTGTTCCGACGCATGCGTGGTACCAATAGTGCAGGGAAACAGCCAGGTTTTCAGCTACGTATTTATGCGCATGCGTGAACATCGTGCATGCGCAGAACGGATCGTGTGGGCAGGACGGATCGTGTACCCACAGTGTTGTAACGGTTCGGTTTGCAAACTGAATAAAGAAGGGAATTTTCGTAGTTGCGAAAATCGTTCTATTGATAGATTCTTGTTTCAGTATTCACTAATACAGTTAAAAAACTGAAGTCAAGCACAAAAGTACTGTTTTCAGCTAAATTGATATCAGCCTTAAAATAAATGCTACGCTATTTATCTTACTTACATTTTCTATATCTAATCACTTTTGAGTAAATTTAAATCAAGTGACCGCAAACCATGCTACTTATCTCAGAGCAACCAAAAACAACCAAAAACAACCAAACGGGAACATTATGTGAAGGTACGGTGCAACCGCAGGGGAACGTTACAGTTGGTTGGTTCTCTTAACGTTTAGGGAACGTTATAACCAGGAGGGAACGTTCCCTAAACGCTAGTTTTTGGTTTGGTTCGAACTAACCTTTAGAGAACCAAAAACTAACATTTCCTAAACGTTCTGTGTTACTGGGGAGAGAGGTTGAAAGATTTTACTGATAAAAGCTGTTGAATTTAATATGTCAAGGTGTTAATTCTCATTTTAAGCTAACTGTGACGGTTTGGGTGGTTGCTTTGGTTTCTTTTTCTCCTTCTTTGGTTTTTAGTCCTGTCTTGTCTCCTCGTCTTTGTGTCTTAGTTTCCTCCCCGGTCTTGTGTGGTAGTCTGTCTTGTTTTCCCCGGTGAGTGTCTGTTTGTTCTGTTTCCTTTTTGTTTTGATCGTTTTGTGGAACGATCAAATCACTGCAGACCCATCTCACCACAGACACAACCTGTTCCAGCTTCTCCCCTCTGGTAGGCGCTACAGAGCACTGTACGCCAAAATCAACAGATTCAGGAACAATTTCTAGCCACAAGCCATCTCTCTGATGAACAGCTGACTTCTTACCGTCAGAGTCAGGTGCAATTCTGGTCAATAACCCAGTAATCACTGTCTCTACAGCACCTATTCACTGGTTCTACTTATTATTCCACTTATTTAGTATTATTCATCATTCCCATTCTCACATCTCACTTATTATTTACTATTTTTTCATCATTCTCATTCTCATACCTCACTTATTATTTATCATTTACTATTTACTTATCATTCCCATTCTCACATCTCTTTTATTGTTATTCATTCATTGTTCTCATTTTCTATTTCAGAAATGTTCATACTGTTCATATTGTAATATAATAACATAATACTATTTATCCCAGTATCCTTGCACTATGCTCCACATTTAAATAATTTTATTGATCTCTTCATTGAACTCATGCCTCTATATTGTTCTGTTTAGAGTATGTATACATTGTGTGTATATATTAGTGTGTATAATTTTTGTTTTGTTTTGTGTGTAAGCACAGTGTGAGCAACAATGCTCCAAAGAAAAATTCCTTGTATGTGTCCTCATACCTGGCGAATAAAGCTGATTCTGATCGTAGGGTTTCCTGTCTTGTCTAGTCTTGCCTAGTTTTGCTTTTTGCCTGTCTGATTGTCCTGCCTCCCACATATGATTCACCTGATGTATCACCGGTTCGTTGTTACCTTGTAACCTCTTGTATTTAACCTCAGTGTTCCCTTTGTTTCTTGTCAGATTGTTTTGTCAGTCTTCTGCCTTCGTTCCTTGCTGTTCCTCTTCCTGGATGAAGTTTTCTACAGTTGTTCCTCACCTTCTTCCCTGGACCCTTTTTGTATTTTTGTATTTTGCTGTATAGTTTTGCTCCCTGTGTTTTCCTTGGACTTTTTGTTGAATAAATCCCTGTTCACCTGCTCCTGCCTGCCTCCTCAGCTCTGCTTTTGGGTCCTCAATTACTACACTATCACACTTTCATTAAAGTGACTGCCTGTAGCTTGTGTCAGGTATACAGTATGTTGTATTTAAGTAATTCATAATATCTTAAGATGCTGAAAACGACGTTTGATCATGTTGTGTGTTAGTGGAGGGGGAAGACGGCAGTTTTTCCGAATTAGTCAAGTCGATTCCGGCCTCCTATGTTTAAAAAAAAAAGTTTATATACTTTCTAATATGTATTACCAGTTTTCATAGTGGACCCAGCCTTTTTCTGGCTGAGGAGGATTCCTTTTTCAGACACTTTTTATGAGCCTTGTCATGTCACTGAATGGAGGCCACCAACCTTGGCCCTCCTCCTTCCAATTCTTGGCTATGGCAGCCGTCTCCTTATGCTCCTCAAATTCCACAATCAGGTCCCTTTTTCTATAATTAGAAACAATGACACAATAATCCAGTCCCACAAAAAGCCCCCAAAACATCCATATGGTTTTTACACATTTCTGCACTATATTTCTCTTGTATTATATAAAGTAATAATGTTGTAATATAAAATAAGACATTTAGACAGCAAGCACAACAAAACTATGAACGGTTTTGTGCATGTTGAATACAACATTTTTCATGTTGTGTGTTAGTGGAGGGGAGACTCGTTTTTTTCAGTTTTTTCAAATTAGCCAAGTCAATCAGGCCCCCTTTGTTATGGGGTGACAAGGGTAGGACCCAAATGCAGAGACGTGGAGGCAGGAGGGAGTGGTGACACAATGGGTTTATTCGAACAGTTCACAGGTACCAAGAGCCAAAGTAAGTCCAAACATAAATCCAACGGGAGCGGGGTAAAAAGGTCCAAACCAAGAGCCAAACAAAAGCAGGGAGAAGCAGGAGTCCAAACACAAAAACCCCGCGGGAAAAATTAGGAGGTAACTTGCGAGGAAACTCACTGGTGCAGGGCTCAGGCAGGAACGTATGCAGGGAAGCACAGAGACGTAGACTGGTACACTGGGAACAAAGACTGAAACACGTTAACAAGACAGAAGGATCAGACGAAGCACAAGTGGAGCACAGACATTAAATACACAAGGTGATTAGACAACAAGAGGCGGGTGACGAGAGGGCGGGAAATCAGGTGGAAGACATCAGGTAATCACAAGAGCGGGAAAACACGTGGAGCAAACCTGGAAGAGAAACAAGACAGTAAACCGATTTCAAAATAAAACAGAAAGTAAAACATACAGACGCTTACCGGGGATAGGAGACAGGATCAGGTACACGGGACCAGGGAAAACACTGAGACACTCAAGGGGAGGCAGAAACAGGAAAACAAACCCAACAAAACCCCGAACCACAACACCCTTTGTTTTAAAAAAATAATTTTTAAACGCTATGTAATTGTCGGAAAGCTGCTAATAATACACACATAACAAAACATGATTTTGAGCATATTACGAAGACATTTCTAATTATAACTAACAATACAGATATCAGAAAAGGTTAGCCTCCTCACTTTGTTATTTAAAAAAAGGAATTAACAGTACTTATTTCGATATTTAAACATTTTTTAAATTCACCTTACCTTTGCAGCAAGTTAACTTGATTTACAAAATGAATTACTAAAAATTATGTGTGTATGCCTGTATACCAAAAGACCATTGATATCATGATCAGAAACACGTAAGTTCTAATACTTTATGATTAGATTCTTAACCTGTGTCATGCTTTTGAAATTGGACTATATTTCTTTAATGATCCACACCTTTTAAACAAAGTCCCTTTCATTTCAAAACACATGTTTTTCTTTTTTATTATATTCTGACACACAGACACTGGCCAATATAGCTAACGGGCTAGAATGCTAACTGTTGGATTGGCAAGCTAGCTAGCAAACCTAGTTTTTCAACTGGTTCCAAAAATAATTTACATAATGCCGATCAAAATTTTAGTCAGCCCCAAAATGACTTGTTAAGCTCTTAACGCATTGGTTTGCCATAAAGTCTAACTAGCTACGTCATGTTACTAGGTTGACGTTAGCAGCCATTAGTCGTTGGTAACGGGAAAAAAAACAATTGTGACGAAATATGAAGCTAGCTAATGTTGCGTAGTGAATGTCAAAGTAGCGTTTGTATCCATTACCCTATAATTTAAATAACGATTGGCAAACCTTGTAGGACGCTCTGTAAATTAACTTCGGAGTTAACGTTAACTTTTCAAAGAAAAGGTTGTCGGAAAAGATGTGCGTTTTTGCGGTTTTTATTTAAGTACCCCTCACATATGCCGCCGTTCGGTATAACCTATGAGTGCTATCGGATACCGAATGGCGGCAAAGTGTCATGATCTCAGCTAACTCGTCAGTCATGGGTTGCTTAGACTAACAGTGTTAAACTACTGGGCTATGACCTTGTAGTTCCAGCTTGGAAGCAAATGCCACCTTGTCCTATAGACAACAATTGAGCGAAGGTGTACTAAAAACAAAAGAATTATCAAAAATGGTATGTGTGTACACATACACATGTTTAGCTGTGTTTGTGTATATAAAATGTGTTCATCCCTTAAATGTTTGAGCTGGTAAAGGTAATTTAAACGTTTTGATGGTAAAGTAATCAATGTACCATGTATTAGTTGATTCATATTTAAATCGGGTAAGGGGTCAAATGTGGAGGGAGAAGTAAAATATTTGTTTCTGAATTGCAGTGGAGTTGAACTGTTAAGTAGCATAAATGAAAATCCTCAAGTAGGCCTAGCTTATACACAAGCAGGGCCTATCTCCAAATTGTGTTTGAGTACAGTACTTGAGTAGGCTTAATGTATTTAGTCACAGCCCACCACCGTTAATAACTCGTTACATTTTATTTTCTTCAGTTTTTCAAAGTTTTCTTCTTTAAAGAGTGCAGTTGCGTATAAGGGGCATTCAAACATAATTATGTACATGAATAGTATTGATTCATTCAGATTGATTGGTTTAATTGTTCAATATTCTGACGGCAGTGGGAAAGAAGCTGTTGAACCAGTCGAGCAGCTCGCCCCGCGATCAGCAGATCTGACGATGCCTAGATCCGTTTGTGACATTTCAGACAGGATCATGGTCCCCTCCAAGCCAGCACACACCAGTATTTTAATTGTTTATATTTTTTTAGACTACTTCTTATCCCTAGACAACACCAGTTCACTGCATACAGACAGGCTATAAAAAAAAGGTCTTATGACAGTATCAAGACAAACATGTTGGGCCATAATAGCCATTCCCCTTGATATCATATAATCTAAAGAATAACAGAATAAGATATGGTGATACGTCATAATAGCAATGTTAGAAATGATACAAACACCAATCCACTACTATTACCACTGCTACAGTAGGCACTAGTACTGCGTGCGCATTTGAGGAGATAATAATAATTTGATAAAACATTTTCACAGTATACTCAACAGTACACGTATTTATACAACATTGTATCCTTCAAGAGTTTTTATTTAAGGCTTGTCCGAGTCCGTTATCTGCGAGGTTGAAGCATCGACACCAGTCCAGGCTTTGGATAATCATGTAGCTCAGACTTGGTCTTAAACTGAGAATCTAAACTTCATTCCCCTGGCCGAAAAAAATGTCAAGGATCTCCGGGAAAAGAAACGATATGGATGTCGCTAATTTAAACATCAATGCAGGTTGATTGTGGGCAACAACACTGTCGTGGTTAGAGATAGAGCTCGCAGAAACTCTACTGCGGAAGTTGCTTGCTGGCTACGCAACGTTAGCTATGTCCACTAGCATACGTACAGGCTAACTATAGCCTGTTAGCTTTGTGTGTAACGTGACAAAAAAAAAACACCATCTCGTTGGAGCAAAGTTTACTATTTCAATCAATACAATTATGGTACAAAAGGTGCACTAACGCCAACGGTATTATGTTGACAATATGGATGCATACATTAGAAACACCAAAGGCAGGCTAGGCTAACGATGTTGCGCTAACGTCCGGCAGCGTAGCGTTAGCTAGCTGGTAACTTTGCGTGACGTGGGGGCGCTGTTGAGCAATGGAGGAGTGAGACGTGTTTTGCATAGCTCCGGTAACTTTTCCTTTATTAACACACTAAACACCTGTATATCCGCATAAAAGTGCCTCAGAGTGATATAAGACGATATAAGCAAGTGGGAACTTTAACCTAAAAGAAGAGAACGATGTCAAAAAAGGGGAAATCCAAAAAGAACGACCAACAAGAAGCGGGCCTCGACCAACCCTCGGATTTAACTGAGGTAATGGAGCCCGGCAACCTGAGTGAGGAGGCGGACCCACCCAACCGGGCTGTATTGGCCGCTATTTCTGCGCTGCGTAATGAAATTACCCAGATTAAAGATGACATATGCGCCACAATTGATGTCCGTCTACAGACTGTGTACACCGTGCTGAGAGGCGAATTGGCTACAACTAAAGAAGAACTGCAGACTTCCATTTTGGTCCTGGAAAAAACCGCGACCTCACATGCTAACACTATAGGAGAGTTAGAGAAGTCTGCTTCACACCAGTCGGACGATGTCACTGCACTTCAACGTCAAGTCACTCGCCTGAGCTCTGAAGTGGAAAAACTAACTGGGAAATGCGAAGACCTAGAGGGGCGCTCGAGGAGACACAATATCCGGATCACCGGAGTACCCGAGGAGACCGAAGGGCCCAAGCCAAGAGACTTTATTGCCGACCTGCTACAAGAGATACTATCCCTGGGTGAGAAGCCCCTCATTGATAGAGCGCACCGGACCCTCCGAAGGCGACCCGAACCTCATGAGCCACCCAGACCCTTCGTTTTGAGAATACACTACTTTCACACGTTGGAAGACATCCTACGTAAGGCCGCAGCGGCAAAACAGCTCTACCACGGTGGTAAAAGAATCCAAATCTTTCCGGATTACCCGCCTGCCGTGGCTAGAAAGAGAGCGTTATTCAATCGCACCAGGGAGCTGCTTCGCGGCAGACCCGGGGTCAGGTACGGCCTCCTCTATCCTGCCAGACTCCTAATAACCCACAATGATACACAGATATCATTCATAGATGCCGAAAAAGCGGAGAAATATGCTGAACGCCTTTTGACACCAGGCTCGACTGAAATAAGACAGGAGGACACTTAAACTGATGCATTCACCGCTGATGCGTTGACTTTTGATATCCAGTGTGGTGGCTTTATACGTACTGATGCTTACTAGTTAGCCTTTGTGGCTAGCGCTAGCACAACACTAGCAGTCAACTATCCACGTGAGTTAAATGCTCATACACACGCACAGCTATCACCATGTGGCTATTAAACCACTATTATCATTAGATGAATAACTGGACAATTCTTAGTCCTCCCTCATAGATTATGGATGGCACTGTTACCGTTTTTCTTATACATTTATTTTTTCTGTTCAATATATCTGGGGCCATCTGGAAATGGCTCACTGTTATTGAAAACTATCCAATGTAATGACACCTATTTGTGTTTTAGATGTATATGAGGTCAGTTCCTGGGTTGGAGTTACAACTCAGTTAAGTTTATGATCGTACATATTTAAACTATTTTCTCTTTTTGTTATATAGCGGGTGTGAATCCCTAGTTTTGGGAAAATCTGACTCCAGCTTTCCCTTTTGCTATAGATAATGTGTGTAGCTATGTAGGTTTGTGCCCACGGATATTACATTATTACGGCACTTCAACTAATCATATTTTCTTCTCTATACTAAATTATCTACATATATATTACGGTTTGTGTACGTTACCTAGCTATGGGATCACAGATAGGAGTTAGCATCAGGCCACCAGAAGGTGTGGGGAAGTAACTTAAGTTACTGGTTCAGTTGTTCTTACTTCCTTAAGAAGGCTCGCGCCACATTCACTTTGAATTGGCAAGAGCAGTTTTGTTTTCATTTTTTACTTTGGGGTTTGGGCTGACCTTGATAATGATTGTTGGGCAGACTGGGGTAGAATGGTGGGGAGGGGTAGGAAGACCACTCACTCAAATCCTACACGTTGACAATCGCACTGCCATGGATACTGTACCGATCATAGATCCCTGATGTATGATAGGTTAAACAATGACAGCAGAGGGACAAAGGGTCTTACATTCTCTAGCTGGAATGTACGCAGAGTAAACAATCCAGTCAAAAGGGGTAAAGTTCTGGAACATCTAAAGTCTCTGACCTCGGACATTATGTTTTTACAAGAAACTCACTTGAAAAGTAGCTCGCACGGCAGGTTAAAAGCAAATTGGATAGGGTAAATTTACCACTCAAACTTTTCATCCAAAGCAAGAGGTGCAGCCATTATACTGAGAAAAGGTGTGCCCTTTTTACATAAGAAAACAATCACTGACAAAGAGGGCTGCTATATTATAGTGACTGGTGAAATCCATAACATTTCCCTTACTTTAGTAAATATATATGCTCCCAACATAGATAATCCCATTTTCTTTCAGAAGGTTTTTTCACTGATACCGGATATTTCACAAACACATTTGATAATAGGGGGCGACTTTAATACTGTCCTCGACACATATCTTGATAGGTCCTCTACGAAGAGACTCGCAAGTAACGCCTCTAGTGAATTTTTAAATATATTCATTAATAACACAAATGTTCTTGATATATGGAGGGCAATGAACCCTTCAGGTAGGGACTATTCATTTTATTCACCTGTACACAACTCCTACAGTAGGATAGACTACTTCCTGGTGGACGCCAGACTTGCACCGTCCACACTGAATGCGAAATATCACAGCATTGTGATTTCAGATCACAGCCCACTCACCTTTTCATTATGTCTAGATCATGTAGATAAGCCACACACCCATTGGAAACTGAACTCGCACCTACTCACTGAAAATAAGTTCTGCGACTATTTAAAAGACCAGATTTCTTTATATTGCCAAATAAACGACAACTCTGATACCTCCCCCTCCATCCTCTGGGAAGCATTCAAGGCTTACATAAGAGGCTGTATCATATCGTTCGAGGCCTCTAAGCGAAAAGTAAATAAGACTAAACTACAAGAACTAGAAGACCAAATTAAAATGCTTGACATAGAAAATGCACACTCCCCCTCGATTATGTTGCACAGGAAAATATATCCTCCCCGTTTAGCCTAAACAGAGGGACGAGACAGGGTTGCCCGTTATCCCCTTTAATCTTTGCACTGGCGATTGAACCTCTAGCCCAAAGTATCAGATTAGAACCCCAGATCTATGGTTATTCCACCAAAGACACCAATAATAAGATATCATTATATGCAGATGATATCTTGCTATATATAACACAGCCTGAAATTACTATCCCAAATCTTCTTGAAAAAATCAACCTGTTCGGGACCTTTTCGGGTTATCGGATCAATTGGACCTAAAGCGTTATAATGCCAGTCTATATGAATGACCTAGCACACCTGGACCACTTCCCATTTAAGGTCTCCCACGAAAAATTTACCTATTTGGGGATTGAAGTGACAAAGCAGTACTCCTCTCTGTTTCAAGCAAATTTCCCCCCTCTAATAGAGCGATTGCGGACTAGGATTTCATTCTGGGACACACTCCCAATTTCTTTAATTGGGAGAATTAATGCTATAAAGATGATTTTCCTCCCGCAATTGTATCTTTTTCAAAACATCCCAATGTTTCTAAAAAAATCTTTTTTTAAACAACTAGATTCTCTAATAGTTCCTTTTCTGTGGGGACAAAGGGCTCACAGAATTGGCAAAAAACATCTCTGCAGACCGAAGTCAAAGGGGGGACTGGCCCTCCCAGACTTTTTGCTATACTACTGGGCCTCAGCAATCAAGATGTCCACCTTTTGGTTTGACACATCAATACCAATGTCTGACTGGCTACTACTGGAGCGGGAAGACTGCCACCCGTATTC
>NC_048426.1:3801348-3802613 GCF_013103735.1 Etheostoma cragini | reverse complement strand
TCCACCTTTTGGTTTGACACATCAATACCAATGTCTGACTGGCTACTACTGGAGCGGGAAGACTGCCACCCGTATTCTATGGCCGCGGTCCTACTAGCTCCGGTCGCGATAAAAAAAAAACTGTGTAATAAGAATCCCATCATACATAGCATGATCCGTACCTGGAAACAAATCAAGACCTCCCTTAATCTTAAACCGCTCTCTCTTCTATTACCCATCGCTAGAAACCCCACATTTGCCCCTTCCAGCTTGGATGGAGCCTTCTCTACATGGAGTGAGAGGGGTGTCCATTGTGTTGGGGACTTATATGTGGGAGGCGTCTTTGCTTCATTCACAAAATTACAGAGGAAGTATGAGCTGGGGAATAATTACTTCTTTCGCTACCTACAAATTAGGGACTACGTTCGGAAACACTTGAAAGATTTTGAGACGGAATCACGATCTAGAATAGAGGACTGCCTGAAATCTTTCCCTAACGAGAGTAAACTCATATCCCGCATCTATGACAATCTCTTATTAATAAGCTCCCCATCAACTGAAAGTTATAAGCATAAATGGGAAGAGGAACTTGGTGAATCTATTCCAGATGACTTATGGAAGGAAAGTCTTGAAAAAATACACAATTGTTCAGATAACGCAAGACATTGTCTTATCCAATTTAAAATCATACATAGGCTTCATTACTCGAAGGAAAAACTACATACCATATACCCAGAGGTGTCACCTATGTGTGATAAATGCCACTCTTCCGTAGCAACACTTCTCCATAGTTTTGCTTTGTGCCCAAGGATCCAGCCATTCTGGATTGATATATGTAACATTATGTCTGAGGTCATAAATATTTCCATCAAACCTGAGCCCCTGTTCATCATTCTTGGAATATCGGAGACCTTCAGGAAACTGACTGTGGCACAGCAGTGCTTTCTCTCATACTGTCTTATAATTGCAAAGAGATTAATCCTTCTCTTGTGGAAGAGCACGGCTGTGCCTACCTCGAAGATGTGGTTGGACGATTTAACTAATACTCTTCATTTAGAAAGAATAAGGTACACGCTGAAAGACAGGCTCAACTTATTTAATAAAACATGGAAACCACTTATATCATACCTGAAAACCACAAACCCAGTACAACAATCTGCATCCTAGCACACTATGACAGTTGTATTGGTCTTAGAGTGTTGGTCTAGTGGTCTAGTGAGGGAGGGTGGTGATACACGGGTGGGGTTAGATAGGGCGGGTAGGGGGCTGGGATAGTGGGAGGGATC
>NC_048426.1:3790653-3801248 GCF_013103735.1 Etheostoma cragini | reverse complement strand
CTTAAAAAAAAAGAAGATTCAGAATGTATAGTCAAATTATATGGTGATTCATATTCTTCAATAAAAAGATGTTTAACAACTTTGCGTGACGTCACGTTGGGGAGCAAACAGAGTAGCCTGCGTTGTATTTGCCACTGGTCTGGCCTAATGTGGCTTTTGGTCTATTAATATTAACAGTCTATGGTCTCAACCGAGTCCATGTGACTTTATTATATTTATAATAATATTGGAGGGAAAATGAAACACAGCTTAGACGGGGATGTTGTCCGGCTTTTCACAAGTTTAGACAGCTAGCTAACACTACGCCGCCGGACGTTAGCACAACAGCGTTAGCCTAGCCTGCTAGGTAAATATTAATGCCTTTGGTGTTGCCTATAGATGCGCCCATGTTGTTAACATCATACATCTGGCATTAGTGCACCTTTTGTACCATAATTGTATTGAATGAAATAGTAAGCTTCGCTCCTACGAGATGGGTGGGTTTTTGTTTCGTTACACACAAAGCTTACTGGCTATAGTTAGCCTGTACGGATGCTAGCGGATATAGCTAACGTTGCGTAGCCAGCCAGCAACTTCGGCATTAGAGTTTCGGTAAGCTAACCACAACAGCGTTGTCGCCTAAAATCAACCTGCAGTGATATTTGAAATGGAGACACGCATATCGTTTCTTTTCCAGGAGATCCTGGACATTATTTTCATTTATGACATTAAAGGTAAATGAAGTAGCCTGTGCAGCGCCGGACGTTAGCGCAACATTCCTCATATGCCCTCTCACGTCTGGCAGGTTCGTAATTATTTTATTTATTTATTAATTATTTAACTTTAACTTAACTTAACACTATTTGGAGACATTTTTGAAAATGATATACATATCTGGAGTGCTTTTTGTTAATCAACGGTGGAGGTTAACTTGCAACATGGGCTTTAAGAATTGAAATGTGGCAGGTATCCGGACACTCGGTTTGAGAGGGAGGGGTGGCAGGTATCCACAATCCTGGTTTGAGAGAGGCGGTGGCAGGTATCCGGATCACCCGATTTGATTATCTCGCCTTTTTTATCTCACTTTTCAGGCTCTTTTCTGCCGCCTTCTTGGCCTTCTCTTCCTCCTTTTCCATTCTGGCTTTCTCCTTGTCCACTCCTCCTCCATCCTTTTGCTCATCTTTTTAAATTTTTGGAGGCCGTGGTTTTGTACCTGACGAGCAGAGATTTGCTTTTTTAAGAGCTTAATATTGTTCTTTATTTGGCTCGTTTTGTTGTTCCATTCCATCTCTCTGCTCTCTCTTTCCAGCTCCTGCCGTTTCTCAGAGGTTCTCTCCTGTTTTGCAGCAAGTTCACACGTCACTTGGTCTTTCAGAGTGGCGAGTTTTGTTTCAAACTCTGCCTCCCTCTGGATGATCTGCCTTTCCTTCTCCATGAGCTTGGCTTCCCTCTCCAAATACGTAACTTGTAGAGCCATCTTTTCCTCCATTGTTTTGATGATCAGATCATCCTTTTCCTGGACGACATGGCTCAACTTCCTCTCTCTGTCCTCTGCCAGAGTTTGGAGCATTTTGTCCATGTCCGTCAAATTCTGGTATTGCTTGTGTGATAATATATCATTAAACTTCTTCTCCTGGGTCTGTCTGTTCCACTCTTGCTCCTGTTTCATGAGCCAGACGATCCGGTTGAACTTGCCCCTCCAGTTTGGGGCAAGTTTGGCTGACTGCGAGATGTTCTTCTCTGAGAAAGTCAATCTCTTCATTTTTGTCCTTCTCCTTGATTTTACTCTCCTTTTGGCCATTTTTTCGTATGGTTCTCTCTGAACGTAGAGCTGTCAGGATTTTTTTTCTCCTCCTCTAGACCAGCATTTTTGGAGACTAGCTGGTCAATTAGTTCTTGAGTATCCATTTGGTCTATCTTCAGGTCCTCGAGTTGTACACTGGGAGTTGGACAGAAGATTGTTGCCAGCAGCGCTGTCATGATCACTGAACACAAGTATTTGTTGGGTATTGCAGTGTAGAGTAGTATTGCTCTATCGTTGTAGTACGGAAGTTTTGGGGTTTTGCCCTCTGTCACACATAGAGATGCGTCGTTAATTAGTTCAGATTGTTACCTGCCTGTAAGCACCCGGGGTTGTATTCAAAATGGAATAGAATGCCATGACAGGTCAAAATTTGATGACCACAGAACATCTCTTACATCAAAACAATTCAAGGGCTTTATTCGCTAGGTGCAAGACTCTACTTCCGCTCCCTTGAGTGTGTGGGTGTGTACTTCCGGTAAGATGGCAACGTTTTACACTTGATGTCACCAAGACCTGCCCACGCTAACCATATCCGACATCCACAGACTGGTCAGAAAGGGATGCTCTGCCCCCCAGAGTAAACGTGAAAAAGGATACAAGATGTACCTTTCTAGTTTTATTCTAGACAACTTTTATTGATTTAAACCTGAACTATACTCTCATGGACACCCCAGAAACTGGTTGTTACTGCTCTGTGCCAGTCGGCTGGTCTGGGTCAAGGGAGCCGATCGGCCGGTCTGGGTCAGTGGGGCCGGTCGGCTGGTCTGGATCACGGGAAACGGTCGGCCGGTCAGGGTCGGGGAGTTCGGTTGGCCGGTCTAGGTCTGGGGGGCCGGTCGACTGCGGCAGCCGGCGGCAGAGTGACCGCGGCCGCTCCCAGGGAGGACTGATCAGTACCAACTCCCTGGGAAGCAGTCTTTCTGGGCACCGTCTGTGGGTCTGTAACAACGGGCACCGGCTGAGAATCCAGGGCGGCTCCCAGGGAGGACTGATCAGTACCAACTCCCTGGGAAGCAGTCCCGAAAAGCGCCGGCCGGGGATCCGGGGTGGCCCCCAGGGAGGACTGTGTAGGGGACACTCCCTGGGGACCAGTCTCAACAGTCGGCAACTGTGGGTCCACCTCGTTGGCGGAGCCTGCGGCTGGTGGTCCGCCTCGTTGGCGGCAATCGCCAGCTGGGTGTCCGCCTAGTCGGTGGAGGTTAGCGGGCGCCAGCTCGCTGGTGGCGATCAGGGTGGCCTGCAGGCTAGCTTCCAATTGGTAGATCTCTTGAAGTAGGGTTTTCATGCCAGGAACCTCGAGTAAAACTTACAAGCTTAAAAGTAACAAGCTTAAAAACAGCTGTTTTTGCCTTTGTGCTATGTATAAACAAACTATACTGTGTTAACGTTAAGAAATCAATGAACGACTGCAGAGAAAATGAAATAACATTTTTGCATGCACCAAAACATTTTCAACTCCGAAAAAATGCGTTAGCACTGTCAACTTGCGTTCAAATTCTAAAACCTCCCCAGCACTAAGAGCTGTGTTCAGGGTGCTCATGTGCGCTGTCATGTCTACCAAGAAGTGTAGCTTTTCCAGCCACTCTGGCTGTTCCTGCTCAGGAAATGTGAGCCCTTTGCTGCCCAGGAAGGTTTTCGCTTCTTCCAGACTTGCCGCAAAGCATATCAGCACCTCGCATCTGGACAGCCACCGGACTTTGTTGTACAGCAGGAGATCAGAATACTGCTTTCCAGCTTATCCAGTAACGAACGGAACTGACGGTGATTTAAACCTTTAGCCATTATTGCTCACAACCTGAATGATAACATTCATTACTTCTGTGCATTCCGTAGGAAATGTTTGAGCACACAGTGCTTCTTGGTGCAGGATGCAGTGAAAATTCAGCAACTTTCTGTCCAGCGACTTCTGCAGTAATGCCACAAAACCGTTGTGCGCTACTGTCATACTTGGTGCCCCGTCTGTAGCCTCTAACACCAGGCGGGTGATGTTTATTCCTCTTGCCCTTAAACAATTCAAGACAGCCTCACACCTCTATGTTTGGCCTTTTAGAGATATTGACTCGATCATTTTTTCTTGTGGCCCAGTCAAGTTTACATACCGGCAGAACAGTGCTATTTGTTCACTATCACTTTTGAAAATAGAATACGTTTTAATTAAATCCACATCAGAGGGATCAAAGAGCTGCATGCGGCTCCAGAGCCGTGGGTTGCTGACCCCTGGTCTAGGCTATACTTAATTATAATATCAAGAAAATATTTTAAGAGATTGGTGAGACAGGCTCATTTGTATATAGTATATAATCATGATAGTTTTGGTCAATATTGAAATCACAATAATTTAACACGATTACCCGTTGAGTTGTTGGAATTATAGGAATTTAAAAACAGTGGGAAAAATAAATAATTCTTTCATAAATTAAACAGTAAAAAAAACGTAATTTGGCTTAGTTCCATCCATGCATCTTCATCCTTTGGGTCGCAGGGGCAACAGGTCCAGTAGTACTTTTCCTATTTAAACTTTATTTAATATTTTTTTTATTCAGAACACAAGAGAAAATAAGATTTTACTTACAAAACATAAGTAGCCAAATCATTGTTTTTCTTGATTATTCTGTTTTTGGGATCATTGGGAGCCAAAATCATAATCACAATTATATTTTGATTAATTGCACAGCCCCAATTGTACAGCTACTATTGATCGCCATACCTGGGATCACCATGATCCCCATACCTTGCTTCAGCAGCTTTACAATCCCGGACAGCTTGAAGATCTCGTTATCACTCATAGAGCCTGCGTACAGTCCAAGCTACAAACTCAGGTGTTGGGTAAGCTCTTACTACCTCTGGAGGAATCCAAAGGCGCTTGCTTCCCAGCAGGCAGTACAGGAAATTAGTCCATGTGGAGATGGTCCGACTTGCAGTAGTGCAGTGAATGCTGAACTTTTCTGCAGCGTCCTTGAAAGGAAAACCCGGTACATCAGAAACCGCAGAAACTTGTCAATGAGTCTCAGTTTCTGTTGATATAAAAACAAAAGCTTCTGTTTAGTTGCTTTGACTTTGTAACATTAAAAAGTATAAATCAGAAAATTGGCAACATCAACTGGTTGGCTTTTAATTTTTAGTTAGATGTAGTTAACTCAAAAAACCAACAGGGGCAATTACTCAATAAAATAGTTTGTATCTTATTTTAGAGTCCTAGTTAGGCCTACAACCCTATGCACGTCATGATAGGTTTGTTACCTACCGATGTCGGTTGATGGACTGCGCTGATACTGGCAGAGGCTGTCTTGGCGCTGGTTATGGGCACCATCTTGTGGATCACAGCAGGTTCAGTTAATCTCTAAAATGTCATGGAACTCCTGTAGGATGCAAACATGGTATAAAAGCGCACAACAGTCATCCAACGCAGACAGGCGCTCTATCCCAAAACGCTGGCGAAGTTTGAAGACTTCCAACTGCTGTTGTAGCTCCCTAATCTGGCGATGTAGAGCTTTGTTCTCTTCTGCCAAATTACTCGCCCACACGCTCAACTTCGAACGTCAACGGTTGCCATCTTGTGCATGGAGCCAGCACTAATGTTGCCATAGCAACAGAAAAAAACACAATAAACAGTTATATGTGTGTTAGTACAATATTAAGATGGCTTTATATCATTTTATAACTTCATTTGTATGGTAATTAAGTAATATCAAACAAAAAGTTCTAATAAATATGTAAAAGGATATTTGTGTGTGTATATCTAATAATAATAATATTTATAACAATACATTTTATTTAAAGGGGCGTTTCTTGGCACTCAAGGGGCCGTACAGGGTATTCATACATTAAAAAAGCAAGAAAAAATACTATACAACAAAGACAACAGAAAAGGCAAAGCAATAGAAATTCAAGTTTTAAACATTTTATGGACCAATTGAAGTTTATGTAGGGATTTGTGAGGGAGGCCAAAGAGGAGAGAGTTACAGTAATCTAGACGGGAAGTGACGAGACTGTGGACAAGGATGGCGGCAGTGTGGGGGGTAAAGGAGGGGAGGAGGCGATTGATGTTTTGTAGGTGGAAGTAAGCAGACCGGGTAATGTTATTGATATAGGTTTGAAAGGGTGTGTTATCAAGGATGACACCCAGACTCTTAACCTTGGGGGAGGGTGAGACGGAGCAGTTGTTAATAGTGAGTGAAAAACTGTCTGTTTCGGAAAGAGTGGATTTGGTGCCAATGAGGAGAACCTCGGTTTTATTACTGTTTAATTTGAGGAAGTTTTGGGTGAGCCAGGTTTTTATTTCTGAGATGCAATCTGTAAGGGAGGGGGGCAAGGGAGTGGACCACAGTTTGGTGGGGAGGTAGAGCTGGGTGTCATCGGCATAACAGTGGAAGTGAATGTTTGCGGAAGATATTGCCGAGGGGAAGCAGGTAAATGAGGAAGAGTAGGGGCCCCAGGCCAGAGCCTTGGGGCACACCTGAAGTGACCGAGGAGGGAATGAATTTACAAGACTTGAGTTGTATGAAATGGGTGCAGCCAGAGAGGTAAGTTGTGAACCAGTCTAACAAAGTGTGGGTGATGTTGATGGAAGATAGCCTATTGAGGAGGGTGGTGTTACAGATGGTGTCAAAGGCTGCACTCAGGTCGAGGAGGATGAGGACGGTGAGGAGTCCAGAATCAGCTGCAATGAGGAGGTCGTTGGTGATTTTGACGAGTGCTGTTTCAGTGCTATGGAGGGGGCAAAAACTGGACTGGAACTGTTCATACAGGTTATTGTGGGATAGGTGAGAATGGAGTTGAGAAGCAACTGTTTTTTTAAGAATTTTGGAGATGAAGGGTAGATTGGATATAAGACGCAAGTTGTTGAAGTTGGATGGGTCGGCACCAGGTTTTTTCAAAATAGGGGTGATGGCAGCAGTTTTGAAGGATGTAGGGACAGTTGCAGTGGTGAGAGAAGAGTGGTTGATAACAGAGATGAGGGGGACCACGGAAGGAACATCCTTACTTAGCTTCCAGTGTCTGTCTCTCTTCCTTGGCTCAGCTCCCGGCCTTCCCACGTGTTTTGTCCGTGCCTCCCCGTCAGTTTCAAGTCTCCGCCCATGCCTGTGTTTTCCAACCTTCCCGATTACCTTTTCCAGGAAATCCTTTTTTTTCTGAGCCGCGCTTTTGAGTCCTACTCTCTTGTCTTAACAAATATTTTAACATGATAATAATTAAATTCATCCACCCTTTATGTTCCAAATATTTCCCTTTTGTTTCAAGGTAATACTTTACAAATGATATGTTAAATCTTGTGTCTTCTTAACGGGAAACACATCTGGTAGTTTCTGTGTAATAACCATCAATCTGTAGTGCAAAATGCAAAACTGCCTGTTGCTATCTTGAATCAAAGATGGCAACTCAGACAAATATTGCTTGATGTAAAAGTCAACAAACTGAGAAGCTGGTTCTGCAACTCATTTCCACTAAGTTTTTGTTCTTTTTGTGAAACCAGCTCTCCATTTTTAGCCTGTAAGAGCATTTCTGTAAGTACAGTCTATTTGTTTTATTGGGTTGAACAATAAAGGCTCGTAGTATTCACGGTTATCCAGCTGTTTCTTTGCTTAGATTTTTTTTTACAACCAATGCTCCCCCTTTATCAACTCACTTGTCCTGCCCTGTACACCATAAACCATAAATAGTAAATGCAAAGCACCTCATGTGTGCAGAGTATATTATTAGTACTAATATATGACTCTGGCATGCAGGGAAAAAATCTAAGAATATGAACTTCTGAAACACTGGGATAGAGACACTTATATGGGGGGTGGAGGCCCAAAAAACACATTATGTGGCAGCCACAGCAGCGGGACCACCAATTAAAAAAAGCAGTGGTAATGTGTTGCTGCTGCCATTAACTGTGTCAGTGAGACAGACTGGACAGTGACAAAACTCAAGAAAAAGTGGTGTGATTTGAAGTTACTTTATACTACTTCTTTCTTCTCCGTTAGTGTTGCAAATTGTTTAACCTTTTGTCCTTCAAGAGTCTGCAGCGGACAACTGTGAGGGGTCTTCAGCAGCTGCACAGCGTCTGGCTTCCATCACTGGCACACATGGAAGTGGTTGTGTGCTCACTAACACTGCAGCTACAGCGAGACACAATATACATCAACAAAATATGAAATGAGCTACGGCAGATGAAAGTAATGCAAGAAATTGCACAACTATTAAAAAAGGTAGTTAAAAAATGTACCTTGATTTTTGACGTACTTACGAATGCTGCATGACATGCTCACGAAGTCTTTCGCTATGTGGATATTTCTCTTGTCAGGCACAGGGCTGTGGTTCAGCATCATAATGTACAACAATTAAGAGTTATTAACACCTTGCCAAAATCACAGCATCCATTAGTGGTGTCCCCACCCCAAGATACAATTTGAAGACATAAGACTCATGTTTCTTCATGTATAGTTATGACTGATAACAAGGAAATAGAGTGTAATGATTGTGTGAAAGCTTAATGGCTATATTTCAAGATTTCGACATTTGATGATAGATGCACAGAAATAAGAAGATATTTAGTCAGGAACACTGTGTTCTGCAGTTATGTATTAACTATCAAGCAAATCACAGCATGGCATCCCTGTTTTAAATCTGGTCTCTCTGGGATTGTCAGTTGTTTGGTTGTTGGGTTTTTTTTTTTTCAGATAATTTATAGTCAAAAATGCGATTTCGAAGAGGCTATGTTAACTTTATTTTGAGTTGTAAGGCATAGATAATACTCTCAATGCTTTCTAAGAAATATATTTTGGAATCCTGAATCCAGTATCAAGGAAAATTAACCAAATACCATTCCTCTCATTACAACTTACTCTAAACAGAGTCTGGGTTTGACTCAAATTTTTAAGAAAAACTATGCAAAATCTCTGGATGACAAAAAAACCACTCCAAAAGCATAAAATAATTTCGGCATATCGCAGAAATCACAATTTGCAGGATCTTTTAGTCCATAGGAAATTAAGATCAACTAGTACGATTATCCAGAAACCATGTTTGAAATACAAACACATTCACTTTGTGACCAATCCACAATCCAAAAAGGTAATTAAACTTAATTTTTAAATTAAATCTGTTTATTGATCCCCTATGGGGAAATTACAATTGACACTCTATGTCCACACTTTGTAAGTTTACACACAGTCCTGAACTACACACAGACACATGCTCAGGATCTATACATGCACTAATGGAGAGATGTCAGAGTGAGTGAGGGGGCTGCCAGCCGAACCAGCGCCCTGAGCGGTTGGGGGGGTACGGTGCCTTGCTCAACAGCACTTGGCAGTGCCCAGGAGGTGAAGTGGCAAAACCTGGGACTCCCATTGGGGCAAGGAGAAACGAAACATTCAAAATGAGATTAATCCAACAAATATAACATTAGACATAAAAAGAACAGATACATTCACAGTACAGCATACAAACTTACTGAGAGCTGAACACATAGAGACTTTTAAAAACGCCTTTCTTTCATGAACTGGTTCTGCCACTTGTCAGTAGATCTCATGTTATCACCCTTTTATATTGGCTACAGTCTATTGTGGGCACACAGACAGACTGTGGGCATTACTTTTGCATTTTTCAGTATATTTATGTGAAGGTAACAACTGATTATAAAAGCACAACCAGCCTGTATGCAAACTGAAATGATGTACGTGTTTATTTGCATATATAGCTGGAAAGTCACATCCAATCATTAGTGGTCAAGAGGACGCATATATTTTTTGTGATCAAATTTTTTTAATTTAAAAATTAACAAAACAAACAATTACAGACAACACACTGAGACAAGATTTACTGCACTTCTAGAATGTTAGACCACACATTATGCCAGTTGAGAGGGAGGTCTGGGCAATTGGTGCCCAGACCCTCTTAATAGGAAGGGCAGAGCAGTAACAACTGATAAAGTCTGGATACCATACCACAGATTTTAGGCTGCACAGTAAATAACTTCAGAAGAGGATGGGTGGGCAAAGGCTTCTAACAGGGAACACTGTATGCCTCGAGTGCCAACCTTAACTGAAGGTAAAAGAAACAACATGGTAGACTGAATGCATTTTGTAAGTCAGAAAAAGGTAGCAAGCCAACCTCACCAAAAATGTCTCTTAGACGATGAACTCCCCTTTGTTCCCATTGTGGAGCTGTTGTCGGCCTCACACCAATCAGGAGTGCTGTATTATTGGATAATGGGGGAAAAATGTGTCAGTTACAATCTAAATGGCAGTATGTGTCAGCTAGTCTCCAAGTTTTGATAAGATGAGATATAATGGGGCCAAAGTGTAGCTGGGACTGACTATTAGAAACAATAGCAAAAAGAACGTCATGGAGTGACCGAGGCTCTGTCATAGCACTCTCTAAGGTTCGCCAACAAACAGATGTATCTCGAGAAAACTTAATCTTCTAAAACAAAGGACCATAAATAATGTTTAAGGTTGGGAACTGAGAAGCCACCATTCTCTTTCCTTCTCTGTATAGTAAACATCTTGAGTCACGGCCGCTTGCCTTTCCAGACAAATTTAGATACCACTGATAGTAATTTACGCCAATAGCCAGCAGGAGAGGAGAGAGGTAGCATAGAGCTCACAAAATTAATCCGGGGTAAACATTCATTTTAACCACTGAGTTACAGGTTTGAATCAACATGGGGAGACCCAACCATTTTTCCATATCCTTCAAAACGCTGTTCAGAGCAACAGAATCTTGCTTGTAAGGTACTATGAGCTCTTAAAGAGCTCATAGTACCTTACAACCCTGCAAGAGCACTACGCTCCCAGAATGCAGGGTTACTGGTGGTTCCTAG
>NC_048426.1:3768873-3790553 GCF_013103735.1 Etheostoma cragini | reverse complement strand
CTATCTGTATAGTGTCTTGAGATAACTCTTGTTATGAATTGATACTATAAATAAAATTGAATTGAATTGAATAGAATAGTAATGTTTATTAATCTGGTTTAAGCAGGGGAAGACCTTAATGCCTAAATATTTAAACTACTTAACAAAGGAGCAGAGATGGTTGAATTGCGGGCAGAGTCATTTAAATGAAGTAGTGCAGACTTTGACCAGTTAGTTTTAATGCCAACAAGACCAAAACATTGTCTGCAAATATTGATAGATGATGCTGAGTACTACAAATTGGTGACACCATTATTGATTGGTGAATGGCTTAAAGATGGCTCTAAAGAAATGACAAATAATGCAGGGCTGAAGGGGAAACCTTGGCAGGAGGATCTAGAAACTGGAAAGAAAAAGGAGGTGGTGCGTCCGGTTAAGACTCTGGCTGTGGGGTTAGTATACAATACTTTAATCATGCCAATGAAAGTGTTACCAAAGACCATCACCTCTGAGGCTGACCATAAAAAGGGCCACTCAAGTCTGTCAGAGGCTTTCATCAATGTGTGAAGAATGTGTCTAACAGCTTCAAGGTTTTGCAGTTTCATTAGAGCAGAAAAGTATGGTTGTGCTCCTAATAAAACCTTTTATTGCGTCCCATAATATCCTGGGGTCTTCTACAGAGCCAACATTAATTTCTGTAATTATCCGGAATACATTTTCAGTAAAGTACCATCTAACCACACGTTGGCTGGCCAAGGGTGGCGGCGCAAAGGACCTCTTTATGGTCAGATAATGCCATTGAAAGTAGCATTGCTCTATCAACTTAATGAAAAAGAATAAAAAGAAAATCTATTCTGGAAAAAGATTTATGTCTACTTGAGAACAACGAACATTCAGTACAGGTGGGATGAACTGCACGCCAAATATCTATAAGCCTGAGCGCATTGTAGCCTGAGCCTGGTATGTAGTGGCCCCTGCATTCGACCAATCAATATTTAGGTCCCACACAACACTGAAATCTGCACCAACAATAAACAAAAGGTCTGTTATCTCCAGCATTGGAATGATGAGCAAAATATAGAAATTGCCATTAAAAACCTTAGGCACATAAGCTGACACAAATGCAATTTTCCTAGCTCCAAACTGTTGTGAAGACCACAATCCTGCCTGTATCATCTGACCAAGAGGACAACACTTTAAGTGGGAGGTTCCCTTTGACCACAATGGCCAATCCTTTTGTTTTAGAACTTGCTGAGGAGGATGCAGTTGTATGATACAATCTTTTGGCTAAACAGCCAGTATCTCCCTGCAGCAAATGAGTCTCCTGTAATAATGCAATGTCACCGTTTCTCTTTCATAGTTAGGCCAGAGTGCTGGAAAATTTATGAGGAAGATTCAATCTGCCAGAATTCTAAACCAAAACTGAAACATCACCCATTATCAATTAAACTGAGTTCTAAATGAGAGTACATGTGGAAATTGCTACTGCCTTTCATTTTGTTAAATCCTAACAAAAGTGCACCCAAAGCTAAGTCTCTCATTATATAAAACATGTAAAACACAGAACAAGAACATACAACACAGTGACAAAAAAGGAAGGAGAGAAGTGGGGGAAACATAGCCAGATGGCTAACACTCAAAGTAGGTTTGTGTTTTTTTTCCACAATGTGGGACAATAAAGCTAATCTTGAATATAAAATCTTGACGTGCCTTAAACCTGCATTCGATCTGAATTCCAGCAGGGGGCGACGCAAGTTACAAAAAAGCGGTTGGTTGCTATAGAAGTCTATGGGAAAAGACTCACTACTCCACTTCTCACTTGATTAACTACCCCAGTAAACATTTTCAAAATGTGTTTATGGTCTCAATTGCTAGTTTTGAGTCTTCTTAGATGCAGAATGATGTTAATTTTTTTAGCTGTGGTCTCATTGTTTTTAAAGCATGGGATGTTTTAGGGCGTGGCTACTTAACCATTAACTTTCCTTCATCATACCGCAATAATATTTCAATAATTGTACACAATTGAACAGTGTGTTTTTATGTTTTAAATTATTCTTATTTTTAGCTATTGATTGTCTATCTTGTTTATTATCGTTAATGCACCTGCAGTTATTTGGTACTCACAATTGTGTTGAATGAGTCTCTGTGCAATGACAATAAAGTTATATCTTATATTATCTTACTTTGTGATTGACAGTTCGTGACCTGTTAGTCGGCTGTTGTTGTCTGTGTTCTTGTTCTAAACCTTGGCCCTCTTCCGATGTATTTTCACAAGGTAATTTGAACATTTTGGTTGCCTAAACATTTGCTATGCAAACATTGGATGTAAAAATAGATCATTAAAATGCATTTATAGTCTATTTATGCAAAATAGTTCCACCGGTGCTGGTAATGTTAATCTTTTTTAGTCAGAGGTCTATGTGGTGGTGGTGTTGGGTAATCAATGCTAATGTAATAGTAACATTAGCTTCATACTAAAGCCTCATATATAGTGCAAATTAACCAACGTTAAACTAACATTTAAGTGTTTGTTTTGGTGTTTTAACATTTAGTTAAGAAAATTGTCAATGACATGCTATAGTTCAGGTAAATATATTTTTATGTTATGGTTTGTTATTGTATGTTATCAACCTACCAGAGACTTCAGATAAAAAAGCCTTTATGGGTAAATCTGGCCCATATACGCAATGGACCCAAGCCTTAATTATTGTGAATTATGGTCCCAGCTTAAATAAAAATATGTTTCAATCATTTTCATTTCAGATGCATATAGCAGATGTTGTGCCTTGTTAGTGTAAACTGTCAATCCGTAATCATTATGGATGTATTGTTAGATTCTGAATACCCAACATGAACCCTTTTTCTTTCAAACTGTTTTCATTCCACATGTAGAGAGAACTGGAACCTTAAAGCCCATGTTGCAAGTTAACCACCACTGTTGATTATTGGGTACAAAAAGCACTCAAGATATGTATATCATTTTAAAAATGTCTCCAAATAGTTTTAAAAGTTAGTTTTTGGTCATTTTTGGTATTCGCGGGTTTATGGAGTCAATTCGGCGATGACGTCACTCAAGGGAGTTAAGTCTCAGCCTGGCACTAGAACTACGGTGACTGACTGGGATGAGGAAGAGGAGGAAAGGCCAGCAGCCGAATAATTACGAACCTGACAGACGTGAGAGGGCAAATGACGAATTGTCAAGATTGTGGGGAAGTCTCCTTCATTTATCTCCTTTGTTTAGCATCGCAGCAGTGCATACAATGACTTTACTTTTTACTGTCAGTGAATAGCAGCGAGTGAACGTCAACGTTTTCTCTCGATCAATTGACAGGGATCATGTCGATAGTTCAGATAAGTACTGGTACACATATCTAGATATAGGATTAGAAGGCATCCCAAGTGTTAATTCTGTGTGTTCTAAGTGTTTACCTCATCCTCCGGTGAAAACGTGTCGCTGTTTGGCCGGTACGTGTGTGCGCGGCGGCAAAGCTGCGGTGGAGAGCGGGTGCTGTAGGCGAGTGAGCCTCCGGTCGGAAGCTCATACCGCGCACCCTCGGGCTACTCTTCATTTATTTTTAACGTCATGAATGAAAATAATGTCCAGGATCTCCGGGAATAGAAACGATATGCGTGTCTCTATTTCAAAAATCACTGCAGGTTGATTGTGGGCGACAACGCTGTCGTGGTTAGCTTACCAAAACTCTACTGCCAAAGTTGCTACACAACGTTAATCCGCTAGCATCCGTACAGGCTAACTATAGCCAGTTAGCTTTGTGTGTAACGTAACAAAAACCCACCGATCGTAGCGTTAGCTAGCTCTAAACTTGTGAAAAGCCGAACAACATCCCCTGTCTGAGCTGTGTTTCACTTTCAGATCTTTGAGTTCTTGGTTACGTCCGTCTTTAAAAAATCTGCCCGCCTAACACGGACAAATTGTTCCCACCTTCCTACCTAGCTGGCTAACCTACAGCTAGCTAGCTCGCTAGCTATACCGGTATGCTAGCTATAGCTATCTATCTCTCTCTCTCTCTAAATATATCTATCAATAATGTCTGTCTATATATATGTCTAGCTCTATATATAGGCTATCTATGTATGTATATATATACGTATTATCTATAATCTGCTGCTGAACAGTCCCTTTCTTACACTGTTGTCTTCTATCTCTCTCGTAACTCTCAATGGTCTCTCTAAGCTGGATGGCCTATTGTCTCCCTTGTGTGACGTCATGCAATGCATTGTGGGTGAAAAGCAAACCACTGTAAAATATGACCTACTTTTTCGTGTTATTTTATATTTTGTGATACTTTTTAATATCATATACAGTGGATAACAGTTTGAATGTTTATTACCAACAATCAATAAGTGCAAATTCGTTGGAAAATTAAACCTGCAACATGGGCTTTAAGTCACATCTGTGTAGTTTACACTTTGAGTGTAAGTTTCTTCACAGACAAGCAGGGAGGCATTCATTTTATGCACTAATTGTCCTGCATAAAGCACCAGGTTCAATGTTGGAGTGTAACTATGTAAGATCTTTTCTCCAAATCTTCTTAAACTACTGTTTGTTTTGGTTTCTTTTTAACCTGGAACATATGTTTCTATGTTTTGTGTCCAAGTGACTGATGGGAACAACAATCTTTGACATTGGTCCAGTACTAAGCGAGATTGCCGCAGTTGGTCAGCTACAATGTGAGTTAATAGGACAATTATCCTGCTTGTATTTACCACTGAACATGAAAGCGCTAAACCCACCAGACTCCATTTAAAAAATAATTACTTTTAGCGTTTATAGAGCCAACATATTTTCTCAACTAAATCGATAAACCATAGGTTTACATCAATCAATACTAGAGCTGTGATGGTTGGAAAAATAGAACATTGACCCAAAATGGTTTTTCATAGTTTAATTTGGTTTCTGTTCACTTTGAATCAAAAGTATTTTACGATGCTACAATTATTGTTTATATACCTAGAGCCTGGTGGGTTTAACAAACGCAATATACTGGATGTTTTTATGTTTAAAAAATAAAGATAAAGAATAATAATCTGAGCCTCTCAGAGGAAAAACAAGCACTTTTGTGAAGGTGAATCCAAGCTGGAAAATTGCAATATTAAGTTACATTGTAGCTTGGTTCTGTTTTCTGCCGTCAATCTTCAAGTTGAAAAAAAGTGAAGAGTACGTGCCAGTGAAACAAACAAAGAAACTCAAACAATTGTGCTCCTCTCTTTGGTTGAATCCCATTTATCCAAATTACCCCTACCCCCTACCCCTAGCCCTTGGCCCTAAAAACCAAGTGGTAAGGGCAAGGGGTGAAAACATTACATTACATTTTATGTTCACTTTGGTGGGTCAGAGGCAGAAGTTCTTATCTGTGTAGTAGCCTACTTAGGTCTGTTTACAATACACATGTTTATATACACTGCATGGTGTGTTGTATATCTCTTTCAATTATCCCCGCTTTGAATGTCACTGATGTTCATGAAAACCTTTTGTCTTTATTGCCCAATAAATTCAACATAACAGGCAAAAACATTACACAAAATATATTATATTACAGAACCATGATCAACTGTTAGAACCATAACTTACATGTCACACACATAAAAAGGCACTCAAATATGTCAAACTAAAAAAGACGCACAAGACCACAAACAAATTAATTAATTAATTAGCTATTCTGATATTCCAGACCAATCTGATGCCTGTTGGCCAGTAACCTCAACCCCCCCCCCCCCCCTCACATTTCATCAGTGCCCCGTATTATGACCAACAAGAATGTACAAGTGCATGAACAGGAATTAATTACAAATGATCAGAGGTGGGAAGAGTAGCCAAAAATTGTACTCAAGTAAAAGTACTGTTACTTCAGAATAATTTGACTCAAGTAAAAGTAAAAGTAGACATCCAAATAAGTACTTGAGTAAGAGTAAAAAAGTACTTGATGAAAAAACTACTCAAGTAGTGAGTATTTGTTGAGTAATGTCTGATTTATTTCTTAACACAAGCATCAATCAGACAGACAGAAATACAAAATAATCATATTTAGGCAAATTATAGTTCATCCAATCAATAAAATAAATTAAAATGTATTTATTAATTACAAATTAGCTTACTTGAGAGACTTGTCACATCAAATTTGGATGGATACTGCATGTGTAAAACATTCTGTATGTAACCTAAAAGACAAACATCACCTCTCCACAGCAAAAACTAAAACTACCGCTACGTCTCCTCAGCTTAGATGTTGAGTTGTTGAACGCTCACATGTCCGTTTGTTTGATCGACACAGAAGACGACGCATGAGCTGCTGCTTTTCTACGACTGTAAAGCTAACTTCTTTATATGTCTATGGGCTAACCTGTCCCGCTGCTGAAACGAGTGTGGTCACGTGATTCCACAACGACGTGTGATTGGTTAAGCATAGTCACGTGGTAGAGCCTTCAGCGGAAGTCTCTCTCTCTCTGTCAAAATAAAACATTAAAATGAGACGTACGCGGGGTTAAAAACAACGAAGCGTAGTAATGAGTAACGAGTTCATTGTAGCCTAATGTAGCGGAGTAAAAGTACAGTTTATTTTTCACTAATCTACTCAAGAAAAAGTAAAAGTATAGTGATTTAAAACTACTCCTAGAAGTACAATTTTTTCAAAAACTTACTCAAGTAAATGTAACGGAGTAAATGTACCTCGTTACTACCCACCTCTGCAAATGATTAAAATAATACAGTACCAATGCAATAATGAATAGCTACAACATGAACACATGATTTAAAAAACTTTAGAGAAACTTTAGATAACTACTTGTTTTCAGTCTGAAAGTGGATCATCTGCTGTGTGTCCTCCTGCGTCCTTGTGTGAAACAGGACAGTATATATAGTATAAAGTGGACCAGCTGCCAAGTGTCCTCCTGCGTTCCTGTGTGATACAGGGTGCTATACATAGTATAAAGTGGACCAGCTGCCGGCTGTCCTCCTGCGTCCCTGTGTAATACAGGGCGGTATATATAGTATAAAGAGGACCAGCAGCCGGGTGTCCTCCTGCGTCCCTGTGTAATACAGGGCGGTATATATAGTATAAAGAGGACCAGCTGCCTGGTGTCCTCTGGCGTCCCTGTGTGATACTGGACGGTATATATAGTATAAAGAGGACCAGCTGCCGGGTGTCCTCTGGCGTCCCTGTGTGATACTGGACGGTATATGTAAAGCACCTAGCAATGTCTCCAAAGCAAGTAGTGTTGTGCGCTGATATACAACTAAATTCTTAGCTAATGGGTAAAACTGTAGACATGCAAGGAGTCCATTCAAGGTAGAGAAATGCAGGACTGTTGTGCAAACCATTTCTGTAACGTTAGCGATTAGCAATTTAAAAAAGGTTTCAATTAAGTACTTGGTTGCACGTATATACAGTGAGGAAAATAAGTATTTGAACACCCTGCTATTTTGCAAGTTCTCCCACTTAGAAATCATGGAGGGGTCTGAAATTGTTATCGTTGGTGTCCACATGTCGCATGTCCACTGTGAGAGACATAATCCATTAAAAAAAATCCAGAAATCACAATGTATGATTTTTTAACTATTTATTTGTATGATACAGCTGCAAATAAGTATTTGAACCCCTGAGAAAATCAATGTTAATATTTGGTGCAGTAGCCTTTGTTTGCAATTACAGAGGTCAAATGTTTCCTGTAGTTTTTCACCAGGTTTGCATACACTGCAGAAGGGATTTTGGCCCATTCCTCCACACAGATTTTATCTAGATCAGTCAGGTTTCTGGGCTGTCGCTGAGAAACACAAAGTTTGAGCTCCCTCCAAAGATTCTCTACTGGGTTTAGGTCTGGAGACTGGCTAGGCCACGACAGAACCTTGATATGCTTCTTACAGAGCCAGTCCCGGGTTGTCCTGACTGTGTGCTTCGGGTCGTTGTCATGTTGGAAGACCCAGCCTCAACCCATCTTCAATGCTCTAACTGAGGGAAGGAGGTTGTTCCCCAAAATCTCGCACTACATGGCCCCGGTCATCCTCTCCTTAATACAGTGCAGTCGCCCTGTCCCATGTGCAGAAAAACACCCCCAAAGCATGATGCTACCAACCCCAAGCTTCACAGTAGGGATGGTGTTTTTGGATGGTACTCATCATTCTTATGTCTCCAAACATGGTTAGTGAAAGTATGACCAAAAAGTTCTATTTTGGTCTCACCTGACCACATGACTTTCTCCCATGACTCCTCTGGATCATCCAATTGGCCATTGGCAAACTTTAGACGGTCCTTGACATGTGCTGGTTTAAGCAGGGGATCCTTCCGAGCCATGCATGATTTCAAACCATGACGTCTTAGTGTATTACCAACAGTAACCTTGGAAACGGTGGTCCCAGCTTTTTTCAGGTCATTGACCAGCTCCTCCCGTGTAGTTCTGGGCTGATTTCTCACCTTTCTTAGGATCATTGAGACCCCGCGAGGTGAGATCTTGCATGGAGCCCCAGTCTGAGGGAGACTGACAGTCATGTTTAGCTTCTTCCGTTTTCTAATGATTGCTACAACAGTGGACCTTTTTTCACCAAGCTGCTTGGACATTTCCCCGTAGCCCTTTCCAGCCCTGTGGAGGTGTACGATTTTGTCTCTAGTGTCTTTGGACAGCTCTTTGGTCTTGGCCATGTTAGTAGTTGGATTCTTACTGATTGTATGGGGTGGACAGGTGTTTTTATGCAGCTAAAGACCTCAAACAGGTGCATCTAATTTAGGATAATAAATGGAGTGGAGGTGGATATTTTGAAGGCAGACTAACAGGTCTTTGAGGGTCAGAATTGTAGCTGATAGACAGGTGTTCAAATACTTATTTGCAGCTGTATCATAAAAATAAATAGTTAAAAAATCATACATTGTGATTTCTGGATTTTATTTTTAGATTAGGTCTCTCACAGTAGACATGCACCTACAATAACAATTTCAGAAGTGTGAGAACTCGCAAAATAGAAGGGTGTTCAAATACTTCTTTTCCTCACTGTATGTACAGGACTGTGTAGAGCACAAAACAAGACTGTTGTAATTTTTAAATCAATTCTTTAAACCGCTGAAAATACTTACATTTTTAGGTCTCTCTAGCAGCCATTGTTGCCTGTTGCGCAATGTACTTATATAGCTACCAAGTCAGCTCGCGCCCTCTCTAGGTTTAAAGGGCTGTGCACCCCTTTGTGTACCCCTACCCCTTGATCAAAATGAGTATTGGGACAGTCCTTACTCTCACGTGAACGCGCAAAACTAGGGGAAGGGGAAGGGGTAAGATAGAGAAATTAGATTCAGCCTTAGACTAGGTCACTGCCAGAGAGTATGACAGGAGTATTGACCTGTCTGAAACAACAGACAGACAGCAAACATCCAAATAAATAGAGACAAGAGTGAGCTACAAGGCACAGGAAATCAGCAGGAGAGATCAAGTTATTCATTTTGTGTGAGATTTATTTGATTGTACTGCTGGTCAACATGTTCTTCAAAGGTCATGTTTTGCAATGGCCTCCTGTGACTGGCCGCTGACTGGCAAATAGACAGAATAATAATACATCTGAGCTGGTTTGTGTGTCACAGGAAAAATATTTGTTTTTAGTAATTTATTCATTCAACAACAAGGACCACACAAAATAATTATAATACAGCTAAATAAAATGGGAATCACTGCATGTTTCCACACATATTTTTACGTATTTATATTTCACCTTTATTTGAGAGAATAAGAATAACTTATTATTTACAATGGTGGCCTAACAAATGGCAGAGCCACTTAGGGAAAGGGAAGGAGAGCTAGATAATGAATAGAATATATACATACAGTCCAATTCAAGACAATTTGTCAAGTTTACAATATTTTTACAAGCACCCTTCAGGCTGGAATATAGGGTTTGACCAGCAAAAGGGAGAAATATCAGTCTCTCACTTGAGAGAGTGGACAGGGTTTTTCTTAGTGTAATTCCTGGTGCCCAAGAAATCAGAGGGTGGGAGACCTAGACTGGACCCATGCATACTAAATGGTTACATTGTACAGAGACCTTTTCGCATGCTAGTGATCACACAGCTTCTTGAGTGCATCCAGCCTGGCAACTGGATGACATCTATAGACCTGACTTGACATGTTTAATTTTACCTCCACATTATGTTGCATCACAGGAAGTCACCCATTTGGTTACTTACTTGCCCCACGCAATGTGACAACCTGGCAATTATCACCAGTCAGTTCTCCCTAGCTGCATGAATGCCCCAGAAACACCCCTTTACAAAACTGACACACTAATTTGTCATCAATTCCAGTGATTCCCCAAGGTCTGAGCAGCGTACCGCCTTGAGTCCTAGGAGAAGGCAACTGTGTTAGGATCCTAAGCTGGAAAAACTTGTCCATGCTTTCATCTTCAGTAGACTTGACTACTGTAACGGTGTCTTTACAGGTCTCCCTAAAAAAACTATCGGACAGCTGCAGCTGATTCAGAACGCTGCTGCTCGGGTCCTCACTTAGACCAAGAGACTGGATCACATCACTCCAGTTCTGAAGTCTTTAGACTGGCTTCCTGTGCCTCAAAGAATTGATTTCAAAGTACTTTTGCTAGTTTATAAATCACTCAATGGTTTAAGACCAAAATACATTTCTCATCTGCTACTACACTACGAACCACCCAAACCTCTCAGGTCATCTGGGACAGGTCTACTTTCTGTCCCCAGAGTCAGAACTAAACATCACCTCATTTCCTCTTGTATTTAACCCATAAGTTTTCTTTGCCTCTTGTTAGATCATTCCAGTTTGTGCGTCCCACCGTGGTGTCCTGTCTGCCTGTTGCTGTGAGCTTTCCTGTGCCGGAGGTTCCTCGTGAGTCTACCCCCTGTGGTTTTAACCTTTGTTCCAAGGCCTGTTTTGGACTCTTTTCCCTGTTGGTTTTTTGGACATCTTGTGTTACCTGGATTTGGCATATCCCAGTGCTCCCTGTGACTTTTCGTTGGACTGTTTTTGCCTTTGTGGTTTGCTCTTTATTTTTCAATAAAGTCACCTGTGTTTGCCCGCCAACCTGCATCTTGGTCCTCCTTCCCCTGCTACCCATAACAGTATATGGCCTTTACACAGAATAACTACCCATTTACAAGTGTGTACGCTCCAGTTTTGGAGGAATTAATGCATTAAACATGGCAAACACAATGAATGTATGAACATCAGAAAATCATAGGCCCGACTCTCATCAGCAGACAAATTGCTCCCTGGAACCGGTCACAGAAAAAGCGGAGCTCCTTCACCAGCCCCAATTCCCTCAACTGTTCTCTGTACCTGAGGGTCTTAAGTACCCACACCCTTCTTGCTGCTGCCTTCCTCTGTATATCCCCCAACCAGGGCAAGTGCCAAAGCTTTCTTTTGGTTCAAAGAACAAGGAACATCTTCACCACCAAATTGCTACTAGTATCTCTGTGTACCCTACACAATGTCACATGAACTATGAGTCTCATGTAAACGCAGACGTGATGTGCTTTCAAATATTGGCGCATGTAAGACTTAAATAAAGAAAGTCTTGCCTATTTTGCACTGTGACGGCAAGCACAACAAATATATTTTGGGAATAGGACGCAACCTAGCAACAAGCTGGAGCTGAGCAAAGCTGAGGTCACCACACACCTGCTAGTAGTCGGCAATGAAGCCACATTTGCGCCACTCTGCATAAAAGGCTGGTTCAGCTCTCCACTCTTTGCCAGAACTCTTAAGATCTCTTCCAGGATTTCCCCCTACGGACTCTCTCTGCCCACCTCCAATTCAGTCAAGATGTCACTTAAGACTACCTCAGTACTTTTTTCTTATTGTGGAGTAATTAACTCTTTTGATTCAGTCTTTTGTTCTCCATTTTGGGTCCAACAAAGAACCTATTAAAAACTGTCTGCTGTTAGTTCACATGCTTACACAATAAATGTAATAATGGTGCACATAACTGTTTTAGTGAGTTACTGAGGACCAGGAGATGATGTTTGGCACTCACAATACCGGTAGCATGGTTTACAAGTGCAGTCTTCTTCATTGTCCTCCTCAGTGTCTCCTTCACTGTGTTTTGCTTCAGCTTTCAACATGATGCACCTCTCTGTTCCTGGTTGAACCGCCAATTTGCTGTCTCCATCCAGCTAACACGCCCTCTATGGTAGAGGCAGAGCTGGAGGGAGTTTGGGGATTGTTGTCAATTTCCCTGGTGGAAGTTGCTGAGGTAACTAAACAACTCTACAGTGGCAAAGCCCCAGGGATTGATGAGATCCGTCCAGAAATGCTGAAAGCTCTAGGTGTTGAGGGGCTGTCTTGGTTGACATGCCTCTTCAACATTGCGTGGAAATCTGGGACAGTGCCTCCCTGATAAAGTCTACTCCAATGTGCTGGAAAGGAGGGTTCGGCCAATAGGTTGAAGAGAAACAATGTAGTATTTGTGGACAGGATATCGAGGCGTAGTCGGGGTCGGGAGGGGTTGCAGTTTGGTGGGCTTGGAATCTCATTGTTGCTTTTGGCAGATGATGTGTTCTTGATGGCATCATCGGTCTGTGACCTACAGCACTCACTGGATCGGTTCGCAGCCGAGTGTGAAGCGGCTGGGATAAGGATCAGCACCTCTAAATCTGAGTCCATGGTTCTCAGCAGGAAACCAATGGAGTGCTTCCTTCAGGTAAGGAATGAGTCCTTATCCCAAGTGAAGGAGTTTAAATATTTTGGGGTCTTGTTCACAAGTGAGGGGACCATGGAGCAGGAGATTGGTTGGTGAATCGGCGCAGCGAGTGCGGTATTACATTCAAGTTATCGCACAGTTGTGATGAAAAGAGAGCTTAGCCAGAAGGCAAAGCTCTCGATCTAACGGTCAGTTTTTGTTGTTACCCTCACCTATGGTCATGAAGGCTGGGTCATGACTGAAAGAACGAGATCCAGGGTACAAGCGACCAAAATGGGTTTCCTCAGGAGGGAGGCTGGCGTCCTCCTTAGAGATGAGAAGGGTGAGAGAAGCTCAGTCATCCATGAGGAGCTTGGAGTAGAGCTGCTGCTCTTTTGCGTTGAAAGGAGCCAGTCATGGCCGCGGGAACTAGGAGTGCGAGGGTGCTGCAGCACCACCTTCGCCAAAGGTAGACAAACTAAACTAACCATAATTAAAAAGTAAATACATTAATTTTAATTGATTATTGATATTAATCTTCTCCCTTTCATTACACCTAAATATATGTTGATTTTCAAATTTGGTTGGTAAGAGATAAACACATAATTTGACCAGAATGAATCTGCCAATTTTGCCAAGAGCAAGTTGCGCTGCCAACTTCTGTCACTCATTCATGAGTCAACAATGCTGACGTTAGCCGGCCTATAATATGGCATGAAAGTGCATAAATCTTCCTAAATCAATCACAGGCTAAAAAGCCTAATAAACCAAAGTCAGTAAAAAAAAACAACTGTGACTGAAAGAAGTAGCAGCATCCCCTCTACACCTACCACTCCCACAGCAACCCTGCTAGCAACAGACAACTTTTGATTTAATTTAATTCAGTGATGTGTTTTATACCCTTTTATTTTGTGGCTCAGTGTTTGAGCTTGTAGCAAGCCTATTCTATACCATTGTCGTAGCTTTGTGGCTATATCCTGCGTGACCTGTGCCAAGTTTTTCCCTGTCTTGGATTTTGGGTTTCATACTTGTTTTCCCGCTTGTGGAGCGTTGTGATGGATGAAAATGTCACTCTCGAAGATTTGCCACTACATCCAACTCAAAATATGTTCCAGAGGCCATTGAGCCAGTTGAGGTGGTTTGGGCATCTGGTAAGGATGCCCCCTGGACGGCTCCCTAGGGAGGTGTTCCAGGCATGTCCAGCTGGGAGGAGGCCTCGGGGAAGATCCAGAACTAGGTGCAGGGATTATATTTCCTGGCCTGGGAACACCTCTAGTTAATATGGCTTGGGAAAGGGAAGTTTGGGATCCCCTGCTGGGGTGGCTCCCCCCAAATAAGTGGACGAAGATGGATGGATGGCATGCACAGGTCAACAGCTGACGTTTTGGTCAAATGTCTGTGTTTTTCTTTGACACGTGAATGTTCATAAGGGCTGAGAGACAACCATGTGTTAGATGAGATCTGTACTTGGTATTTATTATGCTGAGATGTGAGAATCCCCTCTACACTGCTCAAATGCAGTTTAAGAGACAGTTTAACCACCTTGTTGATGCTGGAGTAAACATCTGGATCACTTGCATTTACTATTTGGACCAAGTCATACACAGAGGAGGCTACCAAATGTTTTCCTGCTTGCATTGAATGCATCCATTCACTCACAATAGTGTCTCAGTCAAATTGCAAGGTGGCCTGATATTTCTGAAGAATGGTATTTACTGGCTTTGCAGTTCCTGAGGCCAAGTTAAAGGATCAAATGCCAAGAAATAATCACAAGACTTGAGGGAGTCACATCTGTTTTCAAACTCTTCAATTAACCGTAAGTTTGTCTTGCTTCAGCATTAGAAACAGTTTGTTCTCCATAGTGGCCTTTACCATCAAACAGAAGTGTGGACTGCCCAATGGCCACCAAGAGTATATCTTTACATTCTCCAATGGTCAGCTTTTCTTTCTGAAACCTAATGGATCTGGTTTTCAAAATATTGCCAATGTCAAGCATGTTGCCCAGAAAACACTGATATGTTTTCACTTAAAGCCAGCTGCATTTGGCTGCTAATAGTCAGTGGCTGGCAATGATATTTGTCTGCATTGATATTTTGAACAGTATTTCATGCCTCAATGAAGGCTGGTGGCTCTACCCTTTTGTAAATAAAACTGCAGCAGCTTGACCACAAGTGATTAAATGTCTCACAGTAAGGAACGTTCCGATCAGCTGATTTTGCACAGTTCTCCAGTGTGTGCAGTGCAAAGAATGTGCAACAGGGAGTCTTCAACAGCAGCTAGCCCTGCCTTTAACAGCAACCCAGTCTGTGCAAACAGTCATCCAAGTCTGCATCCTGAAAAAGCTCCACAAGTTAGTCTGTTATGGCCTTTACAGTTTGGTCAGCACCCAACTCAATCAGTCCAAGAAAGTCCAAAGTAAACTCTCCATTTCTGGACGGACACAAACGGTCTCCTGCTCGGTTTTTGTAATGTCATCAGATCCATCAAAAAGCAGCCCCCAGAATTCAGCACACTTCCACTTAACTCAACTCCCCGCTGATGGTCTGCATCATCTGTGTACCTGCTTCACGTGAGTGATGTGCGCCCCCCACATTTACTCCTAGCCGCTATAGGAAAGGAATATCCTCAGCAAGACATGGGACGTGTTTGCTTAGCTTTATGAAATCTGAGGAGAAAAACAATGCACAGGGCCCGCCGTTGTTTATTAGCAATAGCCTGTGCCACATTAATGTGGTCCTTGTTCTTTCCATCTTTATCAAACAAAGGATGGTTGAAATTCTTTGATAAAAAGTGCCCTTGTCTTGGCAATTTTTTGCACCACATTTCAGTGAGCTTATGATTAGTTTTTAGCCAAGGCACATCTTGGAGCCACTTTTTGGAAAAAACTCTTTTCTTCTGCTCCGGATTGATTTGCTGTTTATTTGCAGGTGGCTGTAGAGTTTGAAAAAACAATGGTGATCTTTGATGTCAATGTACTTTTATGTTTTAATGTATCTAAGTATCCTAAGGTTTAAAAGGGGGGCCCTTCTTCTTCTTCTTCTTCTTATATATATATTCTTCTTCTTCTTATATATATTCTTCTTCTTCTTATATTTATATATATAGTGAGCAGCATATGAAAGGGGAGGAGCTGAAAGTTGTTGATCCATCAAGAGAGAAAGCTGTTGAGACCACTGCAGCATAAAAAACTTGCCATTTTATTATTAAATACTTTTGTTAAATCTTCATTGGACCAAGCCTTTCCTCTCAAAATCTGAAAACTCAACAGATTTGGTGACTCTGACGACACGATTTTGAGAAATGGACCAAAGGATGATGGCAAATTGTAAGATGCACACACAAGCAACATAGTCCGTGCCTGGCATCATGGCGGTACCGGAAGCCAGAAGAAAGCAGCAGAGTCCTATTTGATTATGACTGTGTCAGATAAAAGCAAGAGCCTTGCAGTGTAAGGTGGTAAAATACTTTATGTGGACAGTTTATTACAGGGAAACATCCCACTAATTTGAAAGTAGCCTACTTTTGAGAAACAAATACAAGCTAACCTAGCTTACCTTAACAAGGTAAAGGAGAACGCCCAGCCCTCTTTTCCCCGAAACAGACGCTAACCCTGGGGAACGTTACGGGCATGGATGTATGGATACATACAGGACAGAGAACACTACAGGCTGCTTTCACCGGCCCAATAGCTGGTTAGTAAATACCAAATGCAGGGGGAAGCTGGGGTTAATATGTGGGTTAATACTGGGATGTCTACACAACTATGTGAGTTGATTGACTTCAAACTTTACTCAAGCCAAAGTTCAAAACGCCTGTTGATGTCAGTCTTCTTTAGTCTGTTGATGTCCGTCATCTTTAGTCTATTGGCTGTTGAGGTTTTTCTCTTGGAACATGATAAACTCTGCACTCACTGTTGCGTCTTGTGTAGACTGTTTAAATATCTAATATATCTAATTTATAATAGTACATATCTGTGCTCATCATCATTTGTACATTGTTTGTAGTGGTGTTATTGTTGACTACATTGTGAATACATATATCTAAAATTGTATGATGTTTTGTTGAGTTATTAATCCACAATACTTTTTTGGACCTTTTCAATTCCCTGGACAAACAACCATATTACAAAAAGACTAAAACTAATAAAACTAACCTAAAGCCAAACATTTTCAAAAAATAAAAACTAAACTAGCAAACCTGCTTTAAAAACTAATTAAAACTAAAACAAAATTAAAATAAAAACTAATGCAAAATGCAAAACTATGATAACCTTGGTTTGGTACTGCCAATTTGCTTTGTTTTGTCATGGTAAAAAGAAATTGTGGCAGAGAATCGTGATTTGTAAATTTCCCAGAATTGTGCAGGCCTAGTTCCAAGCTAAAGAGAACATGAGCAACTTTAGCCATAACCATTTCCCTAGCTGTAACACTAATCCTAGTTTTATCTCCTGAATATAGGTCACCCACAGCCCCCATTCAGCCCATTAACACTGCACGCATAGGAAACTTTATCCCACCAAACAGTACATGTTCCTTTTTAGATGATCACAAAAGATTAAGAAGACCTTAAGGATTGCTCAACCCAGGCTAATGTTCCATTATATAAAAGGTGAAACAGGAGCCGCTCCATTTGATTTATGTTCAGTAGCGGCCTGTACATGCCGCCAGGACCCATATGTGTGGTCCAAAAAGTATGTTTTTGAAGGCTACCATACAACAAGTTTTCCCTAGGACAGACAAACAAATTAGAATTATGTAATTACTAACACAGGGCGGAACAATTGGGGATACACTCCCCCCCCAACTAAAGAAGGAAAAACAATATTGGACATAACCGCCTAATAGACCTTTATTTGAAACAAACTGTTCAAAACTGTATGTCATTGAGCTTGCTTTTTCCTGAAGTTAACAGAGGGACAACACCTCAATCATTTGTCCTTTTTGAGGGACAGGACTTGTGCATCCACCATTTAGATAAAAATGGTATTGTGGTAATCTAAACAATTGTAATACAATTAATAAAGGCATCAATCAGACTACTTTACAAGCCTTAGGTAGAATGCTCTGCGCAAGAGTGTGTGTCTGGAGGTTTTGTGGAAAAAAGACTCTATATCCAACCTACCATTAAACTGGACTAGCAAGTGCCCTGGTACAATTAGTGATCCCATTCTATGCTTTGCCGTCCTCACAGAATGATCTGACAATTTTGTACCGTGCAGAGAGGTGTGTCTTTTCAGAGAAGATTTGCCATTGCGGCCAAACTGTGGCTAAACTTTTATACTCCAAGCCAATCTTGGAGAGGATCTCCGTGCAGCAGCAGTGGTTTAGGGGGAGACCCTGGGAGCCCATACTTTGCAGCAGGCCAGAGCCTGTGCTGTCCAGCAGGCTAGAGCCCTCATTTCTGTCCTCCCTCATCACTGACAAGCATTCCAGAATTTCAGCTGACCAGCCTTCCAGAATCTCAGTCTCAGTTCACCAGCCATCTAGAATCTCAGCTGAGCAACCTTCCAGAGTCTCAGCTGATGTCAAGCGGCCATGAACGCGTGCTATCTAGCATTCAAGGGACTTTGCTGCTTTCTAGCAATATCCGGAGCCCCAGGTGGTGTCTCAAACTGCCTTCTTGCACACTTCAAACACTTTTAAGTATACACTGTACATAACACAAAAGGTCAGTAAACTGAAAGTACCCGGATGACCCCCTAAAAATTGTCAAAAAGTTCAGTGTGGAACAATACGATTATTAAACCTGCAACATCTTGACTACAAGGCGGAAAGTGGAGTGACGAGGTACATCTACCGGCAGCTGATTGGACAAACGCGTCCCGTGGGTTTGGTTTCTCCCAGATTTTACATCCAAGCTTAATGGCTTAGCGGCTTGTTCGGAATACGATCTCAAATTTTACAAAAAGGGGGCGGCTGTGGCTCAGTGGTAGAGCAGTTCCCTGCCAATCAGGAGGTTGGTGGTTCAATCCCTGGCCCTGCAGTCCCATGTCAAAGTCTCCTTGGGCAAGACACTGAACCCCGAATTGCCCCCGATGCTGCGCATCGCAGTGTAAATTTGTGTGAGTGTTTATCTGATGGGCATGTAGCCCCTTGTACGGCAGCCTTGGCCACAGTGTATGAATGTGTGTGAATGGTGAATGTTTCCTGTACTATGTAAAAGCGCTTTGAGTAGTCGTTAAGACTAGAAAAGCGCCATATAAATACAGCATATTTAAAAATAGTTTACCAAAATGTGTTTCTGTTAACATTTTTTTATTTACTTTTTATTGGATTTCTTTTAACATAAACATACAACATGTGCCTTCTGGGCAAGGAACATACAACATAACATAACGTGACGGGGGAGGATCTGTGCGTCGAGTCGAACAGTAGTTACCATAAGTGCATCATGCATAGAGAAAACATAAAGATGCTGTTTGAAGATGGGGGGAAAAAAGAAAAAGAAAAGAAAAGAAAAAGGGGATTCTTGATTTAGGATTCAACATAGTGAGGGGAGGACTTGAGCACCAAGTAGAACAGCAGCTGAGCCCAAGCATATCACGAAGTAAAAATGATAAAGACTGCAGGTGGATAGGGAAAAGACATTTCTTATTAAAAGAATTTCAACCTTATTTCGGTGATTTATATGAAATCAGGTCTAACAGATGACACATAGCTCAAGCATTTTGACCAGTTCTCTTCAAAAATCTCAGCTTGGTTCCGTAGTTTGAAAGTAATTCTTTCCATAACATATATATTATAGATTATATCAATCCACTCATTTATAGATTCTTCAGCCATTTTCTGGTCAAGGCCTTTTTGCACCCCACTAACAATACACTCAAGAGGTATTTGTCTTGCTTTATGTAGTCAAAACCTTCCAGATCACACAGGTACATGACTTTGAAATTTAGAACCATTTTCCTTTTAAAAACAGTCTCCAGAACCCCAAGAACCTCCCTCCAAAATGGGGCCACAGAGGGGCAGCTCCAAAAAACATGAAAATGATTTGCCAAAGTATTCCCACATGACCTCAAGCAGGCAGTCTGATCTGAGTAGTAGGCCTTTTGTGCCGGAGAAAGAAAGAATAGAGTCAGATTTTTCCAACTGAATTCCCTCCAGGAGGGAGAGCTTGTCACTGACCACTGCCGTTTGCAAGTCCTGTCCCACTCCTCTTGTGAGATTATAAATCCTCCCTCTGAACATTCCTTGGGATTTTCTTGTTTGCAAAATCCCTGATCTGCAAATATCTAAAATGATCCCGGTTCTGTAGTCCTAATCTTTCTTTCAGGTCCTGGAAACACAGAACTTTATTCTGCTCTAGGAGTGTGCAGTACGCGGTAAGCCCATTGTTCGTCCAGGTTTTGAATGTTGCGTCATAGCTATTCGGTACAAAATCAGGATCATATGCAAACCATTTAAACATTTCAGTTCTTCTCTTCAGTTGATACTTTTTAATTATTTCCCTCCATGTTGTCAAAGAGCCAATTACCCATGGATTGTTGGGGTCTGATAGACGATCTGTCAATGAAGGATCTCCAACCAAACTAGCCACTGGTATTCCTATTCCCATTGTCATTTTTATTTCTTTCCATTTTAATCTATAATTTGGAGTACACCATCCCACCAGTGGCCGAATTTGGGCTGCTCTATAGTAATTTCTCAAACAGGGGAGGGCTAGTCCCCCTTTCTCCTTAGGTAATTGTAGGGTTTTATACTTTGTTCTTGGCCTCTTCCCTTCCCAAATAAATCTGGAAAGTATTTTATCCCACTCTTTAAAATACAATTTGGGTTTCTTTATTGGTATTGAGTGAAATAGATATAAGAGTCTTGGTAGAATGTTCATTTTAACCGAGTCTACACAAGAACTGATGTTAAGATAAGGGATCAAGCTCCATCTATTGATATCCATTTTAATATCTTTTTAGGGGGGTATAGTTAATGTCTTCTAGTTTTGATGTGTCTAAGGGTAGGATAATTCCTAGGTACTTTATAGAATTCTTGTCCCAGTCTAGATGGTACCTGGAACGGAGACATTGAGGGGGATCAAAATGAAAACTAAGAACCTGTTTTTTTTTTCTTATTTAATTTATGTCCTGAGTATGACCCATACTCATCTAAAATGGACATCAACGCCGGAAGAGATTCTGTCGGGTTCTAAAGGCTAACAAGCACGTCATCTGCAAACAGGGCCAGCTTTTGTTTACCTGCTGTCATACCGATACCGGTGATCTTGTTGTTCTGTCTAATCCATTGTGCCAGTGGCTCAATAAAGATTGCAAAAAGAATCGGACTCAGGGGGCAGCCCTGTCTTGTTGATCTCTCTAGCAAAAACGAGTCTGTGAGCTCTCCATTCATTTTTAGCTTTGCTGATGGTTTATCGTAGAGGGCTTTTAAAGTATTAATAATTACTTGATTAAAATGTAATTTCTCCATAACGTTGAATAGAAATTTCCATCTGACCGAGTCGAACGCCTTTTCCGCGTCTAAACTGATCAACATGGCCTGTATTTTATTTGGATTTATATGTCTGATAATTTGTAGAGATCTTCGAATATTATCATGCGTCTGGCGCGCAAGAACAAAACCGGTTTGATCCATATTGATTATACGGAGTAACATTTTCTCAAATCTTTTTGTGATGATTGAAGTAAATAGTTTAATAATAATAATAATAATAATAATACATTTTATTTAAAGACGCCTTTCTTGGCACTCAAGGACGCCGCACAGGGAATTCATAAATTAAGAACAGCAAAACAAATACTATACAACAGCAAAACAAATACTATACAGCAAAACAAAACCAATACTATACAACAGCAAAACAAATACTATACAGCAAAACCAAAACCAAAACTATACAACAGCAAAACAAATACTATACAACTGAAAAACAAATACTATACAGCAAAACAAATACCAATACTATACAATAGCAAAACAAATACTATACAGCAAAAAAAATACTATACAGCAAAGCAACAGAAAAGGCAGAGCAGCAGACATTTAGGTGGAATAGGCAGTTATAAACAGATGTGTTTTTAGTTGTGATTTGAAATGGGGGAATGAATCAATGT
>NC_048426.1:3719865-3768773 GCF_013103735.1 Etheostoma cragini | reverse complement strand
CTAATATATCAAAAAATAACAAATTGAACTAGCTTAGTATTGAGTGAGCAGCAACGCCTTGTCAACACACAAGCACAGTTCCAAATAATAAAAAGTAATAAATTCTAGAATATGTTGAGTGTGGGTAGAATAAAAGGTATAATCTTTGACTGATGGATTTAAGTGTCTCCAAATATCGATTAGTCCTAATTCTAATAGTAATAGGTTAATTTTCCTTGATTTTATTTTTGGGGGGCGAGATATTCTTGCCCCGGTTGAGTCGAGGTTTAAGCGTAGTATTAAAGTCACCAGCACATATTAAAGTCCCCTGTGTTTCAGTTGCTATCCTTTCAATTACTTGGGTATAAAAATGTGATTCTGAGCCTGGAGGGATATACACATTGTATAGGGTAAATAAATTTCCATCGATTTTCCCACAAATCATTAAGAATCTACCCTCCTTATTAATTTATTTATAACTTATTTAATAGTAGATATATGTTCGTATGTCATCTTTCCTGAAATTAGTATTACTACTCCCCTAGTATGTTTGGATCTATTTGAGGAGGAGAATACATATTTAAACCCCTGTCTTTTAAGTTTTTCATGCTCAGCTTCCATCAAGTGGGTTTCTTGCAGGAATGCAATATCTATGTTTTCTCTTTTAAGTTTAAGAAGGGTTTTGCTCTGTTTGACTGGGCTTTGAAGCCCATTCACGTTTAGAGACATTACTTTAATTTTCCGGACCCTGTATGTAGCAGCTTATGTCTAGAACGGTATGATGCTATATCCTCAACAAAAGCAGATTCCCCTTGTAGAAAAAATACAGTAAAAAAAAACCTTACCCTGTTCTGAACAAGAACAAACATTTACACTCATAACAAAAATAATAAATGTATTTTTACATTTACACAAGAACTTCCTGTAGCAGAGGAACCTTTGTCCCTCTAAAGCCCCTGTTGGTGAGCGGAGGGGGAAATCCTTCCTGGATGGTTGGGGCCCTCCCTAGTGGGAAAGTGGCTGACCTGCTGGTGCGCTCCATGTCCACTAATAAGTCCAACAGTAGGCCTACTATTCCGTTCAGACGGTGATTTGCCGTTGTTTCAATAGATTAAGTTTTGAAGTAAAGAGAGAGGGAGAGTAAAGAGGAACATTTCACTTCCCTTATTTTGCAGTCCACTCACATATTGTTATGCTTTTAACATTATGGTGATCTCCTGAATTCTTGGAGCTTTTCTTTCACTCGCTTCTCTATTTGTTTTCCTCCGTCGCCCGCTTGTTGCCACAGGAACACCTTCAGTAACATCTCTTCTAATTTGGAAGCCGGGTCCTCTCTGACGGCGGGCACCTCCCACCCCCGTGTCCGCAGCTCCCGTGCGGCCTGATGTGCGTCCTTGTAGGTCCGTGGGCCATTGCTCCAGTGGATCCGAATCCTCGTGAATGGGGTTTGGCAACAAAAGCCTTTCTCCTTCAGCACTTTTTTAATTCCCCCGTAGGCTCTGCATTTTTCCATCACTTCATATGCGTAATCATGATCAAAGAAAATCGGTTTGTTGTCAAAATGATTTTCCTTTCCCAAGCCAACTTCAATACCGTTTCCTTGACAACATGCTGCTGAAAGTTTATCACAATTGACCGAGGTGTAGCGTCAGGTCCAGGCTTCCGGTCCAAAGCTCTGTGAGCCCGCTGAATCTGCAGGGACATGCCGTCGGGAAGAGCCAGTTCCGAAGTCAACAGGTTTTCCATAAGCTTAATCACTGAGTAGCCCTCCGAGCCCTCCGGTACCCCGTATACTCGGATGTTGTTTCTTCTGGACCTGCTTTCCAAATCGGTGACTTTCTCTTGCAGCCTGCGTTTCTCTTGACAGTTCCCGATGCAGCTTGTCTGTAGACTCACCGCCATCTCCGCTAGCTAGCAGATCGCCATTTTCTTTGTCGGCCGGCTCCATTTGCTTTTTGTTTGATTTTAATTGTTCAGTTACCTTCCCTCTCCGGATCGTGTCATATCTTTTTTGTCTCCCCCCACTCATGTTTTGTTCTGAAGAGTTTTCAAGTTGGGGTTTTCGAGTTTTGGGTATTTTTGATAACGACTGAAACGGAGCAATTGATTATGCGTCCATCTCGTGCATGGCTCCCCGGAAGACCTCTGTTAACATTTTAAGTAAGAAACAGGCCATGCAGTTGCTGAATCTGTCTGTGTTGTTGATCTTTATTGATAAAAATTAAAATAATAAGAGCAGCAGAGTAAATAAATACAGTGGCATGTAGGGCCAAATGTGGCGTCACAGAGGATGATGGGAGATGCTGGGGCTGAGCAGAGGAGAAAGAACGCGGCCCTGGGGGGATCCGGTGCTGGTGGACTGTGAGTTGGAAACATGTTTTCCCAACTTTCCATGCTGCTACCTGCTAAACAGGAAGTCTGTGATCCACCTGCAGGTGGAGGAAGGCACACCTAGCTGTGAGAGCTTCTCCTGAAGCAGAGCTGGGTTGATGGTATTAAAAGGAGAGCTAAAATCCACAAACAGGATCCTGGTGTACGTTCCAAGTGCTGGAGGATGTAGTGGAGGGCCAGTTGACTGCATTGTCTACAGACCTATTGGCCCTGTAGGCAAACTGCAGGGGGTCCAGGAGGGGGTCAGTGATGGCTTTGAAGCACAAGGACTTTTTAACCACAGAGGTCAGGGTGACGGGTCTGTAGTTGTTAAGTCCTGTGGTCCTTAGCTTCTTGGGCACAGGGATGATGGTTGAGGACTTGAAGCAAGCTGGTACGTGACAGTGAGGTGTCTGTGAACAATGGAACAATAGCTTATTAGCGCAGTGCTTCAAGCTGGATGGGGAGACATTATCCGGTCCAGCCGTTCTGTCTCCTGAAGAGTTTGTTAACGTCCCTGTTGGGAGGTGTTGTGGTGGATGGTTATGGTTACGGGACTGTCCCTTTGTCTTTCAAAGCGGCAGTAGAACTCGTTGATGTTGTTGGAAGGACGTTGGTTGTTCCTGTTGTGTAACAGTGATACAGAATGTTCTCCGCTCTGGAATGTGCTGTCTATATTTAGGGAGTTTTTGAGTGAGGTTGCCTTTGTTAAAGTCACCAAGGACAATAACTAGGGAGTCAGGGTTGGTCCGTTCCACACACAGTTACCAAACACAAAACATTCCTATCCACAAAATGCCAAACAGAACTGCCGTCACAAGCCAAGCTTCCGGTAATCAAAGAACCTTGAGAAAATGTTGGAAAAAGACCTCTTCATATGCTAGTTGTTTTGGTGCCTAAAACATGATCAAACATCGATCCAAGGTTCTGCATGGAAATAAAGTAAAGCTGCTCACACTGATGCCTATCCCCAACCAAACATCCAAGAAATATTATAACCATTGGCTGGAAATTTGGTATTCACTACCATAGACCTTAATAGTGGCTACTTACAAGTCCAAAATGGATTACGACAGAAAAGAGAAAACCTATTACCTAATCTATCCTTTTGCCATTTCAAGGTAATGCCGTTAAGTCTTAAGACTGCCCATGCGACTTTCCAACGGCTGATGGACCTAGTTCTTGGGGATATACGGTAGAAAATCTGCTTTATGTTTTTGGAAGACATCATAATCTATTCTGACACATTCCAAAAAGCAGTTATTGACAAGCCATGAGAGGCCCACCTGACTGTGAACTTGAAAAAGAGCCAGTTGTTCTGTACCTTACTAAAGTTTTTAGGCCATGTTGTTTCCTCTGCTAGAGTCAACTTCGATGCTGAGAAGACAAAGGCAGTATAGGATTCCTTGTCCCTCAGTACATCAAAGAACTTGGCTGGATGGTACCATCGTTGCACCTATTCTATCAGTTGACTGAACCTCTCAATGCAGTGAAACTAAAAGGAGATCATTTAATATGCGCTTGCTCGTCCTAGGCAGCTTTTGAAACCCTTAAACTAAATATGGTTACAAAACCAAATTACTAAACCACACAACCGTTGCGTGGGCCCTGGAGAAAAAAAAGGTATTACTAATAATGCAGACCCGTTACTGTTGGAACAGACCTTTCATCTCTTGTTTGGGTTCTTAAGTGTGTGGCGAGTGAGACGTTTTGCTGTTGAGCGTCTTTTTGCCCGCTCACCACCCAGACCCAAGGAAAATCCCCGCAACGCCACCCGGGGAGTTTCACCCCAATAATAGGATTTAACTAGCTCGATTGTTAAACCACCAAAATACAGAAAGCACACAGGTTCAACTTATGCACAAAGCCAGATTACTAGTTTCGTTAAAGACAATGATTTTATTTTTACAATGACTAAAAACCTCAAGTATAAAATACCTTTAAAATACCTTACTAGACTTCCGGGGGTGGGGCCAGCCGTCTACTCTGTGCTCACCATTTTTTTGTCTGTTTTTTAGGCTCAATTTCTGTGTTTTTGTTGAGTATTCTTTTAATTGGATGTGTAGCCTATTTCACTTGTTAAAATCTCACTATGGACTTTATTGCCATGAAAATTGCTATTCTATAGATGCTACTTTGCCTATTGGCATTTGGAACTGGGATTTGTTTGTCAAGCCTTCAAGACTGGTGTAGCCCCACCAACTTTTCCTGTCAAATGTGTGGAAATCCGACGGCCTGCAAAATGGCCAGAGAGGAAGAAAGCAAGGAAAAAGAGAGGGTCAAGGGAAGGTGTGAGGCACTGACTTTGGAGACGCCGCAACAGATTCCCACTGCCTATCATCGCTCTGACCAACGTTCGATCGGTAAGCAACAAACTCGATGAACTGGCCTTAAGAGCTGAACATAACTGGGAATTCAGAAAGAGCAACCTTGTGCGTTTGACGGAATCATGGCTCAAAGACCAACAATCGTTGGACTACACATTTTGGAATTAGGGAAGAGGTGTGCACACCAGACTTTGAAATATTGAGTGTATCCTTCAGACTATTTTGCCACCCGTGAGATTTCAAATTACTGTTATTCTTCTGTATGTGCCAGGACTGAATGACGAAGCAGCAGGGTAAAAAATAACAGAAGTTCTCCACCGCTCTGCAAACCAGCCCACCCTCGTCCTCTGGGATTTTAACTCATGTAACTTGGCTATACATCTGCCCACTGTTCATCAATATGTTGACTGTACTACACGGTTAAATCGGACCCTTGACCGCTGCTATGGAAATATCCCTGAGGAATATAAAGAGGTGTGCTGACCACCCCTCAGGAAACCTCCTACCCAAACATAAAGCTATGCTCAAAAGGACGAAACCAGCCATCAGGCAGATACAGATGTGGTCTGAAATAAACTGAGATCAACTCAGGGACTGCTTTGACAACATAAATTGGGGCACCTTCTTTGAATCCTGACAGGATGGGAGGAAGTAGTGCAGGACAATGTAAAACAATTAAGGTATCCTCATATCAAAAATTGAATATAAAAACAAGACAGAGAGTAAATATTTCAGCCGTAAGACTTTATTGGGAAAACGTTCCAAAAAGGTGACAGTCCTTATATAGCTTACAGTCAAAGTCTTGTTGATGAATTGAATTTGTTCTTCTGTGGGTTTGATGTTGTGGGGAGTGTGATGACATCTTTAAGGATCTCACAACAGGTTCACCAATATTTGTTACAGAAAATGCTGCACAAATGAGTTTTCTATAAATAATAGCACAAATAAATTGATAAAATACGCCTTCGACATTGCCTTAGTAGGCCTCTTACAAAAGGCTTTCAATCTAGCACACATAAAGGCCCTTGAAGCATGGTGCAATAATAGTGAGGTAGAGATCAATGTGGCAAAGACAAACTTTTCGGAACTTTTACGTACCTAGGTACAGTTTTTGAGAGCCATCTGAGTTTTTCAGATAACAGTGACTTTTTTTTAAAGAAAAGCTCACGACGACTCAGTATCCTCAGAAGACTGGGCTGTCTGGGCGTCAGTGCTCAGATTACTGAGCCAGTATGCACCACACACATTGAAAGTGTTTTAACCTTTCACCTTTCTACTTGGTTTGTCTGTTTAAGCTGCAAAATCCAGAAGAAGCTTAACTGAATATTGTCAATGGCTAGCAAAATAGTGGGAAAACCCCCAAAACATCTGACCCAAATATACACTGACAGAATGAGGAAAAAAGCTAGGAAAATCACTGCAGATAGTACACACCCTCTATCCTCTGGGAAGCGCCTCAGAGACCCTCTGGCAAAAAGGGTTTAAAAAAAAATATTTTATTCCAAATGCTAATCAAGTGCAAATCAAACTGTATTTAAACTTATGTATTCTTTTATATTCTGATATTTTTGATTTCATCTTTTTATCCTTTACTTACTAAGTTTGTGATGTTGTTTGTATGTTTATCTGTCTTAGGTCTGGTGAGCCAAAGAAAATGTCCACCCTGGTGGACAATAACAATTTATTCTATTCTATTCTATTCTATTCTACTCATTCTACCCCCCAGTAAGAGCGTTTGTCCCATGTAGGCTGCAGCGGCCCAGGTTCGAATCCGACCTGCACCCTTTACTGCGTGTCATCCCCCATTTCTCCTGAATAAATGGATACCATACACTGAAATAGGGGCAATGAGTGCTGATGCCTCACCAGTGGGGCTTGTGGGATCTCAGGGAAGGATCACCCCAATTGCACCTGAACACTCGTACACACAAACACACACACACACACACACACACACACACACACACACACACACACACACAGACAGTGTTGAAAAAGTCAAAATAAACCAATGGGGGAGAAAACACAGCACACATGAGGGAGACACCACCCCTGACTAAACACTACACCACCACTGTCGGCACTCAATTATTGGGGGGGAAATAAATCAATAAACCAAAAGTAAATTAAAACCAACTACAATCTAAGGCAGATAGACAGCCTAAAGTGACTAATAGCTTAACAACAAATAAACCATAAAGTTTCAAGATAAGTTAAAGTCTTTATCAGAACTTAAACAAAAGAAACAGAAATTAACCAAAAATCACTTAATCCTAATTTAACAAAGGAAACTCATTAACAATGACCGCAATCTCCACACACATTATTTGTAGACACGGGCAGGCCAGAGAAAGGCAAAACTATTGCCAGTGTAACAATCAGTCAATCCAATAGAGCCCTGTAGGGCAACCAGTTGGGACACAGATCCTGGGGCTGAAGGACGTGTGGATTTTTGTGACAGGGAGACACTAAGAAAGACAATGCACGCTGTGATGCCCATTCTTTTAGCAAGTTTTTTATAGCTTTTCTGTAAAACAATGTAGCTTTTTCTACAGCACATAATGGACCAAAGGTTTACAAATAATACTATATGGCTGTGTTAAACAGAAACCCCCCAATGTGAAAGATACCCTCCACCCCAACCCACCCAACCATCCCAGTTTTTCCCTTTGAATCCAGTTCTTCACAAAAATAATTGTTCATTGAAGTGGTTGTCCAACAAAGGATTGCAGAAGGAACTAATACAATTTATTACCAAGTTTCAAAATAAGTGGTTACCAGTAGTGTAAAAGAGTGGAAGACAATAAGAGGGGAACAAAGTAACAAAAGTAGTGAAAGTAAGATACCTAAGTTAATAAGTCAAGTTACAAAAAGGGGAGACTGGGGGCTGCTGCTTTATTGTGATATAACACCTCAGTCATCCAAATTTAATGGTGTTTGCAAGTTCTCATAGTACTCTAAAAAGGGGGCCAGCAAGCTTTTTAGGTCTTTGGAGGGGGCTTCTTTTGATTCTGCATGACTTACCGTTCCACATAAACAATGATACTCCTCTTCAATGATATAAAGAATGATTTCATAATCAGGATTGGGTATGTTTTGAAAAAGGTAAAGAAATGTTAGTAACATGACCATTTTAAGAAGATTAACTCAGTCTGCTAAGGACAGCAGAGATTCATCCATCTAGCCATATCTTTTTCACTTTTTTCAAATAAGATGTTAAAATCTTTAGTGAAGAGGGAAAAAACTGAGGTTCATTAAACATGTCTTGGAGTAAAGGGCATATCATGGGGAGCTTAATTGTTGTAGATAGTTTGAGTTTAATTGTTGTAGATAGATACTTTGATTGTAATGAGATGTAGATGTCACATCTTACAAGATTATAAGGGTGAGTGTAGTGGGTAGCGGCAAGAACGGTGATGGAGAGAGGGGAATAAATAAAATAATAAAATAAAGAAAAACAAAGAAAGACATCTGGAAAGAGACAGGGATCTCGTACAGTGCTTTGAGCTACCAGCTTAGAGACCTCCTAACTTCCACTTGAACTCTTTGGAACAAAACAATAACAATATTACAGATTTGACTGAATAACTGTGCAAAGACAGTCTCTGGCCAGCTTTAGGATGTGCTCCTTGTCTTGATAATGGTGGATCTTTATGACCTGTCGACAGATGGAGGTGAGGGAAAAGCCTCTGCAGCAAACGTTTCTTCCGGGAATACCTCAATGAAAGCAGTTGGGTGCGAGCCTTCAACTTTTTCAGGTAAGCCAGTTATACAGATACTGTTGCGCCAAGATCTATTTTCAAGTTCATCCATCTTAAATTTGAGGGTTTTGTTCTCTTTGGACAGGGCCATGCAGGTTAGCAGCCTTGTCTCCACATCATGAAGAGATGTTACCATGTGTTGAATGGTTACCATGTGTTAAACTGGCCATGGCAGTTTTGCTATAATAAACTCTATTGAGTTGAGAAGTTTTGTAATGCCTATTCTAACACAAACTAGGCCTATAAGTATCAAACAAATTAGTAACATTGCGTTACCTGTCAAATTATCATGACCGCACCACGTACGCAAGGGGACACGGAGCAGAAATGTTACTCCGGCAACAGAGATTAAAAAAGTGTCAAGAACTTCCTGATTGGTCCAGAGAGTGAGTGGGATTTGAAAAACCTAGCGACCAATCAACCTGCTACAATTGCAATTTAAAAGATGTAACCCTCCTGTTGTCTTAGAGTCAAATTCGACCCCTTTACCAAAAGTTTTTATATTGGAAATTTGTATTTTTTTTGGCCATTTTTTTTGGCATTTGGAGAGGAAAAAAATTGAAAAACAACAAAAGAAATGTAAAAAAGAGAGAAAAATGTCAATAAAAGTGACAAATGGCTTTTGGCTTCACTATGACCAACAAAAAGGTCACAGTAGAAATGAAGTATAAGGGGACCTCCTACAAGAAAAGAGAATTACTTGTCATTGGGAAAATTGACATGATAGAGTTGAGTGAACTGCTTATTTTGATCAAAAATGACATTTTATGGTGTCTATGTACACTGCAGAATTACTTCCTCGCTACTGCTGCCTGGGAGGAGATGTTGGGGGCAAAAAACACCAAAAACTTCCTATGAAACACTTGGTTGTCACACTATTGGATGTCTGAGGCTGCCATTTCAGCAATATTTGAGTCTATTCACTTTTTTCATACTCAGACCTGAATGATCTAAAGCAAAATAAGAATGCCATTGGTAAGGTGTTGCCAGACCTCACACTGCTGTAGAGACAAGTGAAGGTTTTCACTTAATCCAGTTAGCAGATAAGCTCTTGGTACTGAGATTCAAGCGTGAAAATTAGTCGTTGCATAGAAAAAAACCAGTAAGTAGATCTTGACAAAATCTATTTTGAAGTACAACAAGCTAGTATACAACACAATTAAACACATTTTATTTGATTCATTATTTTTGTTTTACAGCACAAAAAAACTGAAATCCAAGGCCTGTCACCATTCACATCTCCAGGAGCCAGTCAGATTTAATGTCTCCAGCCAACATGCTCCTCATTCCCGTCTGATTTCTGCTGCAGATTGGGTTGTCAGCCTTGAGATTCTGGGAAAATTCTGCTGAAGCCTTGATGCAGTGTTTGGCTAGGGGGGAAAGGCCAAACCCACGGTTACGGAGAAAATGATCCAGATTGTTGTTTCTGAGATGATGAAGGCCTGAGTTTTTCCCAGTAAATGCCTCCACAGAAGAAGCCAAAATACTTGTTGCCAAATCTGTGGTGATGTGGTGGGAACAAAGGGCAACTGTTCAGGACACGTAAGGCTGCATTAGGTGGAATAAAATTCATGCCAGTGAGTGACACCTGAAAGCCAAAAGGAGAAACAAGTCAATATGAAGGTGCTCAGTAATCAGACTAACTTGAATCCAGATGAGGTAAAGTGCACCTTCTATACCCGATCATGGAAGAGTGGTAATTTTTGTTCCAGGACATTGGCATGGCTGTCCCCTTCTAAGAGCTTACTGGGATATCACTAAAACAGATCATAATAAATCACGGGTTGATAACTTATTCTTGTAAAAATTGTTTCTTCAACATCAGAGAAAAACAAGAAGCAACTTATGTCAGATCATAGATGGAGAGATACATGTTAAAAATGGACGTGTCCAACTCAACTGTTGAAACCCAACAGTTACACATGCACCAGCTGTAGTCCTTGGTGCTTTTTAGCTTTATTATTTTGATTAGAAGTTATTTTGGTGATGTTAATTTTTCACGCCACAACCATGTGTTAGTTAAAGATTTAATGAACATTATGAACGTGCAGATGAACATTATGAATGTGCAGATAGATGAATTGATGTGGTGTGGCTTGATGGCTGGTCTGGGAGGATGTGTGATGACCGGGTGGAAGAGACTCAGAGTGGGGGTTCCGTCTCAGAAGCAGTTTTCGCCCAAATAGTTTACAGACCCCCAAAAGTGTCAGATAGTGTAGAACTGAGTTGTGCATGGGCTTGACTGACATTGTAAAGATTGTTTGTGAATGTAAGATCGGTATGCCTGGGATGACTGGCGGCCTTAGAACTGAATGGTTTGGTGGGAGATGCCTGATCTGGCGGTTGTGTATGCTGCGCCGATGCGGAAAGAGTGGCTAGAATGTTTGGGTGATATGGCTGAAATGCAGAGAATGCTGTTCAGCGGTTTCTAAAACCGGAGACAAGTGGCCATTTTGGAATGGTAAAAAGTGGGTGTTGTGGAGATGCCTTGGCGGCGTACCTGGAGCCGATGTAATTGATTAGTGCCTCGTAGGGTTGAGGTAGGAGCTGAGATGAAAGACAAATGGGGAAGAAAACTTCTAAGTGTGAATATGAGAGAGTTTGAGGTGTGGATAGTGATGTCTGGTAAACCGGGGAGGACAAGAAGGATTATAGACGGAAGTCAGTGCAAGTTCTGTACCCCTCAAAAGCTGAAAAATCGTTGAATGGAATGAGCATTGGTGATGAAATTTCAGATTGACGTAATGTCCAGAGAGGGTAACGGAAGCCAATATGTGGCTTGATGTGCCTTAAAGCAATTTCAGCCAGTTAAGTAGGCTGAGAAAGTGGTGGGCAAGACTGTTGATGATGGCATCTTGTGATGCGTAAGAAGTTTCTCATTTGGTGTGTTAGTTAAAAGTTGTGGCTAAAGACTGTGGCAATGGGTGACTGTCTGATTCTGGAGCCGAAAAGCAAATCATGGCCCCCGCAGCAACCGCCAAATCCACGGAGGGAGCTGCAACGTGTACAGCAGTATGACAAAGTCCACGTAGAAAAAGGAAATGCTGTGGCGAGAAGCCAGGAAATGCCGCCACAAGTGCATCTGCACGCCCTGTCCGAGACAATGCTAACGTGGAAAGAGGGGACAGCAGCCGACGAAAGGTTAGACAAGAAGGAAGTCGCTTAAAGAACCAATCAAATGGCAGAATTGAGATGCCGAAGGAGCCTAAATAACAGGCGCTTGGAGCATCTGACTGCTAGCAGAATGATGCACTTCCCTTTCTCCAAGGGCAGCAACGCCAGGAATGACAACCAATCAGGTCAATTCCCGGGAACTCGATGTACGTGCTAGGCCCAGAGGTTTCCTCATTGGAGAGAAGGACGGCGAGATTGTGGAAATCATCAACAATAGTACGTGGCCCTAATTGCCAGAGAGAAGAAGCTGGTGCAGAGCAGGGGAGACTGGTGAAGACCAATACACTGACCAAGCTGGCCGATTGACTCGACCTGCCATGGCTGGAGAAAAGTTATTAACACAAGGAGCAAAATACATTTGGGTGTTGGGAAAGGGTGGGGATGAGGGGATGTGGGGGGGGGAAAGACCAGCCAGAAGGAAGAAGGCACGATAGTAGGTAGGTGCCCTAAACAAGCCGGATGTGGCACTGGAATTCACTCACAGCCTCATTTGTAGATATTTGAGAGACACTGCAGTGGAGACCAGTGGAAGGTTTCACTTAATCCAGTTAGCAGATCTGCTGAGTATCTGCTGAGGTACTGAGATTCAAGCGTGAAAACTGCACAGAAAGAAACCAGTAAGTAGATCTGCTTATAACAAACTAGTACATAACATCATTAAACACATTTCATTTGTTTCATTATTTTTGTTTTACAGCACGAAAAACCTGAAATCCAAGGCCTGTCACCATTCACATCTCAAGCAGCCAGTCAGATTTAATGTCTCCATCTTCATCAATATGCTCCTCATTCCCACCTAGCTGTCTGATTTCTGCTGCAGATTGGGTTGTCAGCCTTGAGATTCTGGGAAAATTCTGCTGAAGCCTTGATGCAGTGTTTGGCTAGGGGGGAAAGGCCAAACCCACGGTTATGGAGAAAATTATCCAGATTGTTGTTTCTGAGATGATGAAGGCCTGAGTTTTTCCCAGTAAATGCCTCCATAGAAGAAGCCAAAATACTTGTTGCCAAATCTGTGGTGATGTGGGGGGAACAAAGGGCAACTGTTCCGGACACGTAAGGCTACATTAGGTGGAATAAAATTCATGATGGTGAGTAAGACACCTGAAAGCCATAAGGAGAAACATGTCAAAACAACGGTGCTCAGTAATCAGAATAACTTGAATCCAGATGAGGTAAAGTGCACCTTCTATACCCGAATTTGGAAGAGTGGCCAGTTTTCCAGGACATTGGCGTGGCTGTCCACTTCCAAGAGCTTACTGGGATATCACTAAAACAGATCAGAATAAAGCATGGGTTGATAACTAATTATTGTAAAAAGTGTTTCTTCAACATCAGAGAAAAACAAGAAGCAACTGTCAGTGAATCCAAGAGCTCTCACTCTCATTCATGACCTGTCAGATCATGACTGGAGAGAGACATGTTAAAGATGGATGTATCCAACTTAACTGTTGAAACCCAACAGTTACACATGCACCAGCTGTAGTCCTTGATGTCTTTTAGCTTTAGTATTTTGATAAGAAGTTATTTTGGGGATGTTAAATTTCATGTGCATTTGCTTACTACATTGTGGTAGTTTTTGTGGCATTTTTGTAAGAGGTTGATCTTAAACTTGGGGTTGCCCAAATGTCTGCTAAAGGGATAGCTCTTCCCTGATTTCAAGAGGTCACATATGAAGTACTTGGTTTCTAATTACTTCTAGGTCTCCTATAAAAACAAGTTAATTTTGGCCCGACAGACCTCGCCGCCTTTGGATGTCTTACGACTTGTAAGTGACATCAATTTACCATCATAACGCAATGTTCCTTTTTACACTTTGTGTGTACTGAAATGACTTTGAAGAGTGGCAAATCTGGAATAAACTTGGTGTGGATCAAAATGACGCCTGTTTTAGTGACCCGCCGTAAGTAAACCGTGCTTATGCTGTTTTTGTCGCTTTTTGCGCCGAATGTTAACCCTCTGCTGGTGGATGATTGCCAGGCACAAATGGATATTCAACTATCTGCCAAAGACCTAGTAAAGTCAAAGTATGGATATAAAACTTTTCCGCCGGTTCTATCGGGGATCCCATCCTACCTGTGCCGACCCACAGCTCCACTTCCTTGGCGGAAACGCTACAGCCGCAAGGGTAAACGCAGCAGATGGCTGGTGAGGATAGAGGCCCGCCTTGCCAGTCTTTAGTGATCTACCTTGTAGCAATTGCGGGGCCCTGCCAACGCCTAGTTGGTTCCTATTGTTGGTCTGGTTGTATTGGTTGGCGCGGGTTGAATTTGGGGAATCTGGTTCCTCTGTGTCGGGCTCACAGGCCTAGTTAACAATAGATCGCTAGCAGAAAAACTTTTATCTTGAATGATTTAGATTAAATTGCTTTATTATGACAGAGACTTGGATGACAGTTGGTGAGTCTAGTGCTTTCTCTGAATTAGTGTCGCATGACTGTTGTTATTAAACTCCCCGTGGATATCGGGCTGAGGAGGAAGAATAGCGACTTTCTGTCTGTCTAGAATCCACGCACACAAGCTTTGAACTCAGCTTATTTGATCTGCGTTGCTCTCATGCGGTGTGCAGTGGTCTATTGGCCTCCACCGTTACCATTTTAGGGGTTGAAATTGATATTAATTATCTTTTTATGTATTTCAGGTTTATTTAACAGGGACAATGCACACTAATAATACATATAAAATGTGAATGTGCCAGAATTCGCCAAATAGCAATTTTACATCTGTTAAAAGAATTATACTTAAGTACTTACAGGTTTAGGCCAGTTCAAGTAAAATTAACTAGAAATGTAAAAAAAAAAACGATTTATAAAAATTGATATGATAAAAATGTATTATATCAAAGAATTATAGCATTGATTTCCCAGCTCTGCAGAGCTCGGAGAGCGACCTAACCTAAATTGTACACTCAATCTCTTCATACACCAAGCTTGTCTATATAGGGTAGTGTTTTAGATGACATGTTAGGTAATCTAGAAAGTTATGGGGGGAAAAAGTCAGCGTTCGTGGAGGGGGCCCCAACATAAAGTTCCTTGAGCATACACACCCACCAATCACAGCTCGCCACACTAGCTACATTTTTCATGTTGGTTTGAAGCAGCACGCACCCCCACTAACCTGGAAAACTGTTTTAAAACAGTAGCTTACGTTAATACAGCGTGTCTGAGGAATACAGTGTCTGCTGCAGCGGGGAGGTGGGGAGGGGGATGACAGTTGGCTTGAGTTCAGTAGAGCAGATGGCTCTGCAGAGTTGTGGAATTATGACTTTATGACTTTTTGTAAACAGCTGAAGGAGCGGTGGTGCAAGGTGTACATAGCGGAAACCCTGTTGTGCATCTGCCCTATGTATGAAATACAACAAGTTGAACTAAGAATGATAACTTCAGACAATATATCTCTCTGAGCGTTTCACATTATGCTATTATGCTACCTATGTCTAGTCTCACCTGCCAAGGAGAGACAAGTGACAAGAAGACATTTAAGACTTGTTGAGGAGATTTGTGTATTTAAATGATGTTTAAGGCTCATGGCATCTATTTCAGATCAAACAGACCCTTCAGAAGCATCAGGGGAAAGTGATGACTACTTGTTTTTTATAACTTTTGTATATTCAGCAATCGCAGATATTACCACTCACGTAGGTTGTGTAGGTCAACTCACAATCACATAGTAATAGCTACTTAAATAAACTTTGATAGTTTTATTTAAAAATGTATTGTTGCGTATGTACTGACACATTGTAAGCAAAGGCAAGGTGTATTTATGTTTTTTAAGACACTAGAGATACAAATAAATATTGTAAACCTACATGGTGGGTGTAGATGTTATTACAGTGTAGACCAATATATAAACAAGAATTGTTGGTCAATATCAACATCAACACCAACACACACCTGCACACACAAGCAAAACTGTCAGTCCATGAAACAAATATTTGTATAAAAGCAACGCCATACATTTTAGGACATTCACAAAAAAATACAACATAGCTATGACAGTATCAAACAACAGTGTTAACCTTCTAAGCAAAAAATGTGCCAGACAACCTAATAGGCATAGCACAAGTGGCACAAACTGACAGGACAGGAAAGACATGATAGCAGAAGATTTATAGTGTCTACATGTAGGGTTGACAGTCTTAATTACCTGTTAGCCACTTCTTTAAGTTAAATTTAAAAGAAAGTTTTAAAATTCCTAATGTGAAAAGGAATGACATTCCATTCACGAGCAGCCCTGAGTTGTTTGGCCGAATGCATGTTTCCTAACACAGAGATTTGAAGTGACAGAGTATAAATACTGCGTTACTGTACAGAAATAGATTTTTCAGATATTTTTACTTTACTATTTATTTTTGTGCCGAATTTTTTGTTTTATTACTTACATTTTAACACAAATATCTGTACTTTCTACTTCTGATATTTTACAAAAATGTCTTGTTACTTTAATTTGAAATAATTTCAGTGGAGTTACCGTTATCATGTTTCACGTCATCAATACCGAATTTAATCTAATTGGATGGATTTAGTGGTTAAATTGGGCTGGGGCTCTCTGGGGCTCAGTAGTTGCCTACTGTAGACTCAGTAGTTGCCTACTGGAAATATGTCATATAACATTTGATTAAAGTGATGCTTTTTATAACATGTCATGCCATGTGTATTTTGTCTCTATAGTTGTACTAGTAATAAAGAGAGTGAATGGGAGAAGGAAGTTTATGTGAGGTGGACCTGGTCATCACAGACCCAAATCTTCACAGCTGTTGCTGTCATATGCTGCACTGTCTCGTCATGTGGCACATTATGTTTGGCATGTTGTACGGGTCACTTCTTAAATCATAACAAGGTAGTACAATGTGTAATGAAGTGATGACTTATTAACAGTAATATACATGCTATATGCGTTGTTGATACTACAACAACGCAAAGTATAGGCTCTTAACCTTGCAGTTTACACATACAGTATGTAAGACTCCATTTCCCTATTTCTTTGCACACAACCCAAAAGTGCCAAATGTAATGCTCTAAAAGTATGGGGAACTTCTTAATTGATGTCAGTTTAGTAATTCATATTTATCCTTATTTTCTTTCCAGAAGCCATATATGATCACACACACATAGATGTGGATTCCCCATAAATGTTAAGGGGAAGATTAAAAAAGAGAAACTGTATCTGTGACCTGAATTCATAATTCATTAATTATTCAATTCATTCATAATGAGGAGTCCCAGTCTCTGTCTCAATAATCCTATATGTGATGTTGTAGACCTATTGGCAGACATCCATTTACAATGTAGCCAACGGCATACAAAGAGCCTTTTTTTCCATCAACACCCAGTTTCTCAGCAGCACTGTTACTTTTATTTTTATACTTTAAGTACATTTGCAAGTCTGTAATTTATTACTTTTACTTGATTAAAGAAGTTAAATCAGTACTTCTACTTTTACCAGAGTATTTTTTAACACAAGTATCTGTACTTCTACTTCTACGTGAGTACTTTTGCCATCTCTGCCTCAACGGGACAATGCAGTCACCACTTGCTGCACTCCTTGTAAATCTGTAAGTGTCTGGTACTGTGTTTCCAAAGTGGCTCAATACATGAGAAGCCAGTCCATGTAAAATGTACATATGACAAACATCTCTGCCAATCAACTTTGTGAAACTTAATTATTTTTTTAAACATGACAATTATGATAGTATTATGGATTTCCTATCAAGGACTTTAAGAGTATTTTGTAGAGAGAGAGTAGTGGTTTGAGAGAAGTGTTGCTTGCTTGTTTTCTTTTATCTTTTGCATTGAGTTTGTAAGCAGATCAGCTGCTTGTACAAAGATTACTGTGTCATCTGCATAGCTTGACAAACAGATTGGGGCAGTGGTTAAAGCAGGCTTTTCCCAACTATGGCAGCTAGCCAAATTAAAGCAGATTCTCACTAGGCAGCACTTTGAGACAGTAATCCATGCCTTGGAGACCACTCGGTTGGATTACTGTAACGCCCTCTATGTAGCCCTCATCTGTTTCTCATCTCCAGATGGTGCAAAATGTCTGTGCGTCTTTTAACTGGAGCACGTAAATATAAGCACATTACCCCCATTTTAGCTTCACTGCACTGGCTGCCCGTGTATTTAAGGATCCATTTTCAAATTAACTCGCTTGTGTTTAAATCCCTAAATGGTCTTTTGCCATCCTACCTACCCACCGACCCGCTTACTCAGTTCAGCTGAACAACTGCGCCTAAGTGTCCCTAAAACAAAGCGGAAAGTTAAAGGGAATTACCTACCTCTTCCTATTAGACAGGCTTCCTCACTGTCTAATTTTAAATCTCTTCTTAAAACCCACCTTTTTTCCGGGCCTTTCCCAACTGAGGCTGACATTTTTGTGCACATTTTTTTTACTGTGATAGGATTTCCTGTTTTAATTGTTAAATGTTTAAAATTGCTTCAACTTTTTTTCTTTACAGCGCCTTGTGCAATGTTGGTTGCTTTTTAAAATGCTTTATAAATACATAAAAAAGCCTTTAGCTTAACAGTAGAGGCTACCCCAGTGCTACTGCATTTTGCATTTGCACCGATACAGAATAAAAGATCTCTTGATTTATGAAGCCCAGGGAAACTAGAGTATCATAGTCAGGAGATCCTTGTGGTGGAGGACTACAGACCCAAAGTCCTGAGCCAGCACGCCATATACAGAGAAGTAATGTCAGAGTACAAGCAAGGACTAAAGCTGTCTTTACTCCACCCTGCCTGGCTCTGCATCACATAAATGAAACCTGGCTCACTGTTATCCAAACACATGGATTATCATGTATCCCGAAACAAAATTCCTAGATTTTATTACAGGACCATAGGACATGAGGTAATTGCCTGTCCTACATCTTAGATTGACAACAATTTGGTGTGTCTCTCCAACCAAATCTAAACAATCTGGAGGGAGTCTAATAGAAGCAATGCCTAATCTTGAACTGGATGAGGCGCGCCCTCTACAAATTCTGACCCACTCCTCATCATCCATTTAATACTCAGATCCTTCCAGGCTCCCGTCACCCAGGTTGTGCATAAGCATATAATAATACCCAGAAACCTCATGGCTTTTTCCATATTTCAAAAACACCTTTTTTAAACATTCTGGTGCCGTGGGGGCTGAAGAACTGGATCTGAGATTTTTGGTAGACCCAACCCTCTTCTATCAGTCTTTGTAATACATTATAATGTAGCTGTTTTTTTTTTTACAAGAAGGGTAATTCAGCTTTGTAACACAAACCATTTTTATAACCTTGCGCTTCCCTGCTAAAGAGATTTAGAGTCCCCCATCTACAAACATCACAAGAGATTTTGTTCAATAATAGATCTAAATTAACATTGACTAGGGGACGGAATAAAAATACCCAGATATACACTACCTTGTTTGGGCCACTTAAATGCACCTGATTGGAAGGCTGTTACAGGGCACTGACCTGTTAAAGGTAATGCTTCAGACTTGGTCCAATTTACCCTATAACCTGAAAATTGCGAGAATGCGTCAATTAGCCTGAGCAGACTGGGTATTGATCTGCTAGGTGTGGACACAAAAAGTGTCTGCATAAAGCATAAGTTTATGCTATAACACCTGAGAAGTCCCCCCCCCCCCTTATAGCTGCTGCCTAAGCCCAGAAACACACAGCAAAAAGCCGGGAAGTGCAGAGCTATTTTCATTTCAGCGGCCATGTTATTCAATCTGTCCAGCCACACCAACTTCTCAATTTCTTCCAATAGCCGCAAGAACATGTATCAAGCCAGGCTGGCAGGAAGGCCACAGTTGAAAAATAAAATCAATTTCAAAGTAAAACACACTGTTTATGGGGATTTTGGCTGTCTTGACTTCTCAGCTGTTGTTACAGCGATACACAGGATCCGCCACACAGAGAAGGAAACTGTCAGATGGACAGACACACACACACACACATGCAGCACTTGTGTGTGTGTGTGTGTGTGTGTGAGAGAGAGAGAGAGAGAGAGAGAGAGAGAGAGAGAGAGAGAGAAAGAAAGAGCCAAGGGGAGGGGATTGCTTTGTGTCCAGCGCTGAGATATCAAGGCTATCAGGCAAGAATGTACGCTTCGCGGTTATTCTCTGCGCTTTTGTGTGCAGTGTTTCTGCTGTAAGGCAGGGTTCAGACCGCCCTACCAACAGTCCGGCAAAACAGTTTTAGCACTTGGGCAAATTTTTGACAACCTCAATATATACGAAAACTCACAAAAATTGGAACCAACATAAACACCTGGGAGCAATTTGACTCCATAGCGCCCCCTAATGCGTGGAAGGCCTTAATTTGCACATAGTTGCTCCAATTTTCACCAGATTTAATACACATGTTGCTCTAAACATTGAGGATACATTTTCAATTAACCTTCATTTTCTCCGCCCGATCGGAAACCAGCCATTTTTAATTCATTCATTTTTCATGTGTTTTACATTCTTTTTTCCTAGACGGTGATTCCGATCTTCACCAAACTTTGCAGGTAGTATCTGTGGACCCTCATGACGGAGGGCTATGGAAAGAATTTTTAATCTGAAAAAACACACAAGTTATGGCATATCTTGGCAATACTATTTCCCCGACAGTTAACAACGTTTCTCATGGCCGATTTAGTATATGTACCATATTTGGAGGCAATTGCCGTTAGTTGGCGCTGTTTAAATTTTTTGAAATAATACACAAAATATTGACATATGGGAAACATACTTTGTCTAACTCTCCCAGGGACTTGAGTTAAGTTGGCACGAAAGCTTGCGTATAGACTCGCAAGAGAAAAACTCATCAAAATAATTTTTAAAGCTAAAACAATGTGCAAGTTATGGAGGACAAACTTCCAGCAGGTGGGTGTTGAAAGAGGAACGGTTGTATCTTGGCATCTTTTCCGATGGACAAAATCTTACAATTTGGCATCAATCTACTTCAAAATGGTACTGTTTTGATTTTTTTTTAAATTGATTTAAACAAATTCGCTAGAGCTTGAGTCCCTTTCTGCACAAAAGTTTGCAGGTAGACTCTGTGAATTGCCGATATATGGCAAACCTACTTTGTCTAAAGAATTTTGATAACACACAACGCACAAGGTATAGAGGACCAACTTCCTGTAGGTGGCGGTTGAAACCGGGACGGTTGAATCTTGGCAAAAGTATCCCAATTTACATAAAACTTAGAATGCGCGGTCTACATGTGATATTGAGCTGGTTCCTATACTCTAACCACACCTCAGTACACAGATGGCTCATTACAAACATAAAAATAATAAAAAGACAATGGGAATCATTTCAGAAACGTTTGATTGCCAGCTTTTAGCTAAGCTAGGAGTCATTTCAAAAATATTTTAGCTATCTATGATTGTTTGATTGCTAATGTTAGCTCAAAATGCCATTCAACTGACAACCTGTTTGCTAATTGCTAATAAACTTGTAGCCAGCAGTGAACAAACTTCGTTAAGTAGGTCAATTTTAACTGTGTTGACATTACAGAAGTCTCTCGTAAGCATCTTGGAGGCTACTTGTCGTACATGTGGTAAAATGTTGCGGTTAATGTTAGTGTGCAACTATAATGAAAGCTTCAGAAAAAACTAAAACAATGGACCATATAATACGAATCTTGTGCCCAAACTGTTATTTCCAATAAAGGAAAAAACTACTACTTCGTCATCCCTATCTTATCTAAATGCATTTAAAAGTGGCAAACTGTGTTTTAAAAAGCCAGGTTATATATAAAGGCAGTCTTGACAAATGTAACTTTGTAGTGTTTTGGGTAGCAGTGTAAAGCTTGGCTCTCTTGGCTCATGTCTGGAGCATCCATCCAAGGGAATTTTTCAGCACCTACTCAGTCTGCCATTTATAGTAATGGGTGTTGTTTATATAAATCATGTGGACAAATATTTTTAGATATTTCCATCTTTGAATAAGAAATGCCAATTAAAGGACTGTGCAGTCTGAGGCAGTTTGCTGTTAAATAAGAGAGTTCCCTCACAAATATGACCCAGAATACACAGGACTGCCTCTCTCGTTCCACTGCATTCATTTTGAGCCACTCTGCTGGCAGCCATTCAGAGTCTGGCTGTGTGTCTTGGCTGGTTAGAATGACCTCTAATCCTTCGTCTAAAGGGGAGGAGCAGGCTGAAAACAAGACTTTGCCCCTCGTGCCCTCTGTGGCAGCATAATGCTGACCATCCAAGTGTGCCTGTGTTTGTTTAGGTGTCTCCTTGTGCACGTTATGTAACAGATGAAATTATCTCAAGCACTGCAGTGGACTAAATTGGATTATTAAATAACTTCTTTTATTTTACTAGTGACCCATTATCCCTTTTATTATTGAAAGTAGGACAGTATATACAAAGCCCACGACTGAAAGGAAATATATATTTTTTTTAATAATTTTCATACAAAGGGCAAAATCTATCATGGTTTCATTAGAAAGTGCAATGCACTTTATTTCATTTCAAGTTTGAAAGTCCCCCTGCACTCTAAACCTATAATAGCATAATTAAGAGCTGGCTAGTTTATATCCCTGACGTTCCACTTCCAGGATTGTACCGGATGCATGTATTTTCGCCAATGTCTGTTACCTTCTTCTTTCTTTGTGTTGAAGTTTTAAACTCCAGTGGATTTTGATGACTGTGGTTCATTGTTGCCCCAGTCATTGCATGTGAATTGGATGTGAGGAAAGTGAGTGCTGAGGTAAATTACCGCTTAATGCTCCTCTTTTAAATAGCATGTTAATTATGGCCTGAGCACTAAAGTGCCAGGAGTCCTGTAACAGCCCCTGTATCAATTGAAAAAAACAATACATTTTATCCAACATAGTACTCATAACATGCCCTCTGATGACAGAGGCCACACATTAGATTTTGTAATGACCAATGGCCTTTGAAGTAATATCACATCAGTTGTGGATAGATTTTTAATCATTTCTGTGTCTTTTTTACTGTCTTTTTACTTTTTTACACTTCCCTGCAGAAATTAGAAGTGCAAACAATAATGACAGGGTTCCACGCCTCCCGGGCCTGAGTTGCCCTTGACAACCCGCGGAGCCCACGAAACCAGAACCTGAAGCGTGGCAGCAGCGAGGCAAACGTTGGCAAATATTGTAAGACGTGAGCTGTGAGGTCTGTAGTAAATTGAAAATGTCCCCTCCCCTTTCATTATTATACATGTACTCTAATGGCACCAATGTAACAGGCCATGCCCACTTTGATGAATCACTACACTATATTAGGCGTGGCCCTACTTGAATGAGCCCCTCATGAGATATATACTTTGTATTTGTAGCGCCCTATATTGCCAATTTTTAACAAATATGTTCTAGAGCCTCACAGTGGCATGCCAAACAAGGATCTAAAGTTAGGCGTTGTAAAAAAAAATCTTTATAGAAATGTTAGAAAAAATGTTAGAAAATACCTGAGCAAATATATCACATGACCTGAAGTTCAATTAGCTCCTTAAAAGAATTTTACTTTGCTGTGTTGGGGTTTGATTTTTAGAAATTCACTTTGGATAGAATCATTCAATAAATTGGTTAAAGTAGTGGACAATATTGCAGAAGCCAAGAGGAAAGAAACATGATAAATAAGCTTGGTTATTTTCTAAAATAAGCCCAGGTAACCAGAGGGCTATTTCACAAAACCTAGAGCCAGAATTCTTGGCTGAATTCAGCAGTGACTTGGTTTCATGAAAGCAGTGGTACATTTCTTCTGTCAGCTATCCTGCTCCAGACTAGGCTAACAGCTAGGCTGTCTGTTCAGTCAGCAGGAACTCTGATGGATTTAGCCCTTTATGTTATTAGTTTCCCATCTCTACAGCACTGCAAAATAAGATCTAGCCACTACGTACAAACATTCTGGGGTAGGAGGAAAAAAAAGTTCTTGGTTGTTTGTATTTCTTTAAACGAATCACAATTGTCTTGGACAGCGCTAAGCTCCAGATGCAGCAAAAGCAAAACAAAATGCCACATACAATATTAAATGAAGTTTACTTTTGTAACAGTACAGTAACTTGAGCTATTTAAATCAGCTAATACATGGTTAAACCTCCTTATCTCTTAACAGCGTATCAACGTGTGTTCTTCTTCCACCAATCAGTCCCAAAACGTCCCAGTTAGAGAGGAGACGTCCAAAACATGTTCTTTGTAAATCTTTCTAATCATTCCCTAAAACAAACCAAGCAGACCTGCTTTGTGGCACCATCCAAATTTTTCTTCAAAACTTGTCAGTTTCAAGTTCAAAGTTTCTTGTTGTTTTACGGTAACCCACAGAGAGCGGAAGGTGAGGAATGTCAGGAAACTATCCTGTAAATGTACTTTCGTTGTTCCAGAGTCATCATAACTTTCATCTCCTGTGTACCTTATTTGTTCTCTATACCTTTGGAAGACAGATGGCACTTTTAGCCAGCACATTAACCACAAAACAGTTCTTTAGTTTTCCAGAACAAAAGTAAAGGTGGGTGTGATATATGATATTTCCAATGCTTTTTCTGAAAAAAATTTTTTTTGTATAATTTAAAAATTTATCAGTTTCACTTTAATTCGGCTTTGACTTATTTGGGTGTGTTGGTGGTAATGCAGTCAAGTGACAGAGCCATTTTTATATAGCAATGCTGTACAAACTCTTAACAGCCAAACCAACAACAAGGTCAAACTGTAGCCAAACACACAGAAGACCGTGCGTGGATGAACTCTTTCAGTCAGGCCCTGTTCTTTCGTAACATTATATAAGGTTATGCCAACTACACAGACTTACACATTGTTACATATTTGCCCAGCCGAGGGTTGGAGTGATGGGGGGTGGGGGTGGGTGGTAATAGAGTCCAGACCACTGTAACACATTTATTGATCCCTCATCTTGCAACCAAAATCTCCCATATACACATTCTGCTCTCTTCCCACATGGTATTCTGTTGGCTTTGGACAAAACAACACAAACACCATACAATGATTTGTTTAAAAAAATGCCCTGCAATAATCATACCCATCTTTTTAAATTGATTGCAAAATATTCAATAAGTATTTTTGATTAATTTATTTTTAATCCTTGTGCAAGGATAACCTCATCTAACATTGCATAATCTCACTCTGTCAACAAATCCCGCATGTTGCCTCTGGCCCTTGTGGAGACCTGTCTGGTGTAGCCCTTTTGAAAATGTGCAGGTATCAATGAATAGTAATGCACTCAAAATTTCACAGTGCTAGTCAGAATTTGGGAATATGAACATGTTTTTTCTTTTTCCAGACAGAGAGGTATTGTAATTGCTGACATTTAGAGATAAAATGAATGACAATCAAGATTGTAAGTCGTGCTAAGATTCAGCTAGGACGTCATCTTGCTAAAAGGTATAGAAGGTTGAGTTCTAGAGTTTTAGGCTCGAAACATGTAAAATAGGATGTTGTGTCTTCATTGTGATGGTCCTGATACTTCAGCACATTTAGCCAATATCTGTTTTTAGACTGATACGGCCTGTTTACTGAGTACACATCTGGCATTGGTATGAAAGCTCATGCTGTGGAACATTCCACTTAACCCATTCACAGAATATATGGCATACTGAGAAGTTTGAGCCATACCTGGAACAGAAAGTTGGCACAAAATAAAGGGATTTTCCTCTTTGATATAGAGTAAATTTATGTAATTATGCAATGGGCAGGACTTATTTCTGAAATATTTCTGGAAAAACTTATTGAGAGGAATCTGAATCTTTTTAGGTGAAATGTGTTGTGAAACTTGTGTTTGGAAAATATAAATAAATAGCAACCAATAAAGTGCATTAAAATGTTAGGTTTATTTGATATAATTTTAAAACATATATTTGTATTTGAAAAAGAATAGAAATATAGTAATTATGGTTGCTGACTTTTTGAGTGGGTTACATGAGCACTGTATGCTAGTAAGACTAGTTTTAAAAAATAAAAATAAGTAACAGTAAACACGGTTTGGTAAAGTATTTTTTATGTTCTGGCCGTTAATTTACACAGCTACGGCGTTTTGAATATGCAACTCCAGCGTCGCTGTGAAGACTAGCAACACCTGTCTCTATGGAAACGGTGAGGTCACAGCTTCGCACGTTTGTATTCAAGTAGCTACGCGTGAGTACGAAGAAAACACTAAAAATGGCAAATTACAGAGGTGTGTGCTGCCCACCAAAGTCAAAAGACCTCAACTGACCAGAGTAAAGAAGTAAGAAAAATGACTTTGAATTTTGTTGTCCAGCCAAATGAGTTGTAGGCAGGATATTGAAAATTTGGCAGTATTTTTTTTTTTTTTTTTTATTAAGTTGTTTATTTACAAATCTTAAACTCAAACTTGACCTTTGACACTCATATGGAACTTACAGTTCTCTGCCTTTGTATTATCTACAAGATTATGGGGTCAAACAAAGGCAAAAGGCTTTCACTTCCATTTTATCACTCACTTGGTTTCTGATCACTAAATCAAATCTGGTCATTATGTTAATGATGACATCTACATAAACTTTAGTCATCATGACACAGTTATGCTTAGTATAATATGAACATAAATATAAGATAATGTAAATGAGAAGTAATTCATTTGTATATGAAGGTCACAAAGTGGCTTTTCAACTCCCATATCACCTACACTGTATTGTAATACCCTATTCATTATAACTGTAGTAAAACAATACTATTTATCATCCTATTTTATGATATATTGGTAATCCTAATATTTTGGTCTGTGAGTGTCCATCCATCCATCCATCTTCGACCGCTTATCGGGTCGCGTGCGCAGCAGCTCCAGTAAGGGACCCCAAACTTCCCTTTCCCGAGCCACATCAACCAGCTCCAACTGGGGGATCCCAAGGCGTTCCCAGGCTGGGTTGGAGATATAATCTCTCCACCTAGTCCTGGGTCTTCCCAGAGGCATCCTTTTCAGCTGGATGTGCCTGGAACACCTACCAATGGAGGCGCCCAGGAGGCATCCGTACCAGATGCCCAAACCACCTCAACTGGTTCCTTTCGAAGCGAAGGAGCAGCGGCTCTACTCCGAGCTCTTCTCGGATGACTGAGCTTCTCACCCTATCTTTAAGGGAGACGCAAGCCACCCTCCTGAGGAAACCCATTTCGGTAGCTTGTACCCTGGATCTCGTTCTTTCGGTCATGACCCAGCCTTCCTGACAATAGGTGAGGGTAGGATTGAAAATTGCCCGGTAGATCGAAAGCTTTGCCTTCTGGCTCAACCCCCTTTTCGTCACAAGGGTGCGATAAACAGAATGTAATACCGCACCGGCTGCTCCAATTCTTCGACCAATCTCACGCTTCATGGTCCCCTCACTCACGAACAAGACCCCAAGTTACTCAAACTCCTTCACTTGGGGTAAGGACTCACTCCCTACCTGAAGAAAGCACTTCATCGGTTTCCTGCTGAGAACCATGGCCTCAGATTTAAAGGTGCTGATCCTCATCCCAGCTGCTTCACACTCGGCTGCGAACCGATCCAGTGAGTGCTGAATGTCACAGACCGATGATGCTATCAGGACCACATCATCTGCAGCGATGATGAAGAACCATGGCTCAGGGTGGGCAGTCACCTGCCTCGACCTGTTGTGGGTGAGAGAAATAGAGAGAGAGAGAGAGAGAGAGAGATACAGACTGATAGACAGACAGATAGAGAAGTGACAGATAGAGACACTGAGAACTGTAGCAGAGGGTGTCAAGCAGGAACATGGAGACTCCAGCCACAGATCCAGACTCCACAGCTCCAGAGCCAGAAACAACTCCAGGAAGCAACAAGAGGAGAGAGGAGAAGGGCAAGAGATCACAAGACCCCGGGAAAGAAAAGAAGTGTAGTTAGTAACATACAGTAATGGAATGAGGTTGCATTCAGATGAAGAGAAGGAGGAAGAGAGAGGTGCTCAGTGCATCATGGGAAGTCCCCCAGCGGTCTAGGCCTATAGCAGTGTAAGTAAGGGATGGTTCAGGGATCTCCTTAGCCAGCCCTAACTACAAGCTTTATCAAGGAGGAAACTCTTAAGCCTACACCACAAGTACCCTGCATTCTTGGAGCGCAGGGCTCTTGTGGGGTAGTAAAGTACTATGAGCTCTTTAAGATAAGATGGTGTCTGACCATGAAAAAGCTTTTTAGGTGAGACAAAGGATTTTCAATTCTATTCTTGATTTTACAGGAAGCTAATACAGAGAAACTAAAGCTTCCTGTCAGAACACGTGCTGAAGCATTCTGGATCTTTATGGACTTTTTGAGCAGCCTGATAATAGAGAATCGCAGTAATCCAGCCTAGAAGCAACAAATGCACGGACTAGTTTTTCTGCATCATTTTTAGACAGGATATTCCTAATTTTTGCAATATGACGTAGGTGAAAAAAGGCGGTCCTTGAAATTTGCTATTTGTGGGAATTAAAGGACATGTCCTGATCAAAGGTAACTCCAAGATTCCTCACAATGGTGCTGGAGGCCAGGGTGATGCCATCCAGAGTAACTATCTCTTTGGATAATGCGTCACGGAGGTGCTTAGGCCCCAGAACAATAACTTCAGTTTTATCTGAGTTTAACATTAGAAAATTACAGGTCATCCAGGTTTTAATATCCTGAAGGCACATTTCAAGTTTAGCTAACTGATTAGTTTCATCCGGCTTGATCGATAGATATAATTGAGTATTATCTGCATAACAATGAAAGTTTAATGGAGAGTTTCCTGATAGTATTGCCTAAAGGAAGCACACATGAAGTGAAAAGGATTGGACCGAGCACAGATCCTTGTGGGACTCCATGACTAACTTTGACGTGCATGGAGGATTCATTGTTAACATGTACAAACTGAGATCAATCTGATAAACAAAACTTAAACCAGCTTAGAGCAGTTCCTTTAATGCCAATTAAATGCTCCAATCTCTGTAATAGGAAAGAATGGTCTATGGTATCAAATGCAGCACTAAGATCTAAAAACACCAGTACAGAGATAAGTCCTTTGTCTGATGCAGTTAGGAGGTCACTGGTAATTTGTTTGCTGTTTCTAAGGTTCCTAAGTTTAGAGATAAGTTGGTGCCAGTTAAATGCAGGTCTTGGTAAACTTTGTTTCTAGTAGTTATAATTTTATCATTGAAGAATCTCCTAAAGTCGTTACTACTAAGAGCTATGGGAATACTTGGCTCAATAGAACTGTGACCTTCCGTCAGCCTGGCTACAGTGCTGAAAAGAAACCTGGGGTTGTTCCTATTTTCCTCTATTAATGAGGAGTAGTACGCTGCTCTGGCAAGTTTTAAGACTATCTTGCCAAATGAAACAAGAATTTTCCAGTTTGGTGGAGCGCCAAATCTTCTCAAGTTTTTGCGATAATCGCTTTAATTTGCGAGTTTCAGTGTTATACCATGGAGCTCCGTCTTGGTTTTATTATCGTCTTTTTTAGAGGGGAAACAGAGTGTCATTCACAGCGAGCCTCTTGCATTATCAACAAAATTATAGATTTGGGAGGGACTGAAATTAGCATAGGAGTCCTCCGTTACTTTGTGAATTGGCAATGAATTAAAAGCTGATGGAATCACATCCTTAAATTTAGCTACAGCATTATCAGATTGACATCTTGTATAGAAGGTTTTGCCTAATGGCGTGCAGTTCAGCAGTTTAAACTCAAAAGTTATCAAACAGTGGTCGGATAAAAAGGGATTCTGTGGGAACACTATTAAATGTTACATTTTAACACTATATACCAGAACAAGATCGAGGGTGGGGTTAAACTGGTGAGTCGGTTTATGAACACTTTGTGAGAAGCCAATAGAATCTAATAGAGAGATAAATGCAGTACTAAGGCTATCATTCTCATCGTCCACATGAATATTAAAATACCCTATATTTAGACTAACATATTCTCCATCACCCAGCCAGGTTTCAGTAAGACAGAATAGATCAATATTAGAACCTGATATCAATTAATTTACTAGTACACCTTTAGAAGAGAGAGATCTGATGTTTAAAAGTCCACATTTAATTCTCTTATTTCTTTGCACTTGTGCAAGTTTTCATGAACAGCTCCTATTCTGTTTACTTTTGAGGGGCAGACACCGTCCCTATGTAAGTCCTGGACTGGAGGAGCAGAGAAGTGTGTTAGACTGTGACTCTGCCTCCTGGTCCCAACTTTGGATTGTCCAGGATTAGGTCCACTAATAAACTTGTCAAGGTTTCTAAAAATGAGAGCTGCTCCATCACAAGTGGGAAGAAGGCCGTCTCTCCGAATCAGACCAGGTCTTCCCCAGAAAGACCGTCAGTCTCTTGTTTGGTCCAAGTTCCACCTGGTTTTCCTTTCCTTAACATGCACAACTACTACAGTTCACCAGGAAATTCCAGAACAGTTTTGCTGCCGCAGTTCCCTGTCTACATTACCTCCAAGGAAAATTTCCAAATCCCCGCCGTCATGCCAAAAACTCCGGAAGCATCGCAGCATCACCATGCTCCAGCGGGGTTCCCCATAAACCTGAAGCCTTCTAAAAGCATCCAACCTGACAGTATCCGCAAAACACTACAAGAGAACACATTCCATTACCCAGATTGGACAATAACCCAAAACGTTTTGATACTTCTATGTCAAACTTGCAAACCAAACCAATCGCTCAGTAAACACAAACATTCTTCCGGTTAAATAAAAGTTTTTAAAAGTTACGCATCTGAATCACTCAACTCTCATTGGCTACCTGCCAATGTGGTTACTCTCTTTGGGATGGACTTTGGGCTTACCCAAATTTGAATTAATAGGCGCTTTAATTGGAGCTACGGTCAGTAAATACATCCTCACACATATTGTCATAGGAAAGAGCTAAGTAAAACTGTGGACTGACTATGATTTCTTTGAACTGGATCCTGGAGCTGGAGCTTTGCAAAACAGTGGAAACGTTTTTGTGGAGAGTTACAGAGCTTAACTGAACCTGCACAGTACTGCGGGTGTTGCAACACACCAAATAAGTTTGAAAGAAAATGTACTGTGGCTCAAACTAAGACAATAATGCAAATTATGAAGTTATAAAATAAAATCTGTATGTTGTGGAATCAACAAGTATGAAAATATCTGAAAATTCAACAAAAAGGGTAGCTATTGGAGTTGCAAAACTATAGTGATCTCAACTGATGTTACTGCTTGGGTCACAATGCCAGAGGAAATCAAAACTGCTCTGGACTATTGTCAACTGAGGAAGTCTCTGAAGCTGAGCTTTATTGGATTCAAGAAACACAGAAACAGATAAAGAAATCTCTCACTTACTAAGAGGCAAAGAAATAAATTCCCTGTCTCAAGGAATACTAACAGTTGGAGGCAGATTACAGATGACCATCTGGAACTGTGAACAAAATCATCTCTGTAGTCTTCCTTCAAAGGCAAAATTTCAAGTGATGTATTCTGGACTTCAAGACACCCTTAATCACATAAATAAAATTGTACATGCATGTTTAAAGTGTCGTAAATACAAAGTGAAACCAGATTACCAGATTTACACACCTTTACCTGCACAGCAGATCGTAGAAGCGCCTCCTTTCAAAATCATAGGAGTTGATTTTGCTGGACCTCTGTATCGTAGATCTAAAGATGTTTATACTGCATTTTCTTCCTGTGCCGTCACTAGAGCTTTCCATTTAGAATTAGTGACTGATATGACTGCTGAAATGTTCCTACTGGCATTTAGATGTGTGGTGTCACGCAGAGGACTTTGTAAAACATTTTATATTCAGACAATAAAAAAATGTTTGAAAGTGCTGACATGGAACTGAACGTATAGTGGAATTGCCTATAATCAAAGAAAATACAGGAATTCTTTGCAGTTAAAACTAATTACCTGGATTTTCATGGCGGAAAGAGACACAAAGTGATTTTCAAAGCATTTCTGAAGAATGAAGAAATCAAAATGCTTCTGATAAAAGTGAAAGCAGTTGTTAACTCTCGTCTCATCACTTTTACTCAGACCAACAGTGAGAAACCTTTCCCACTAACTCCTTCACACTTTTGGATAGGTCAGCGTCTTTCAACACTTCCCTCAACTGTAGCTAACCCGAATCAAGATCAGTTGAGCAAACGGTTGAAACACAGACAGTGGATAGTAAAAACATTTTTGAATCCATGGAAAAGCAATATCTCATGGAATTTTGATCTGCCCTTTTCTCCTCTTGTGTTAAACAGTGTACAGAACTGAAGCTTGGAGATGTGGTATTAATCAATGAGGATAAACTGCCCAAACACATTTGGAAAATGGGAAGAATTGCAGATGTTTATGTGGCATAAATGGAAAGATATGTTCTTGTCTTGTTATGCTACCTTCCAGGACAACCATGAGAAGACCAGTGCAACCACTGTATGCTCTTGAACTACAATTGCTGAGTTGACTGGAGTCCGTCTCTTTGGCCGGGGTCGTTTTGCAGTTCTTCTTCTAAATAAATGTACTGTACAAACTGCAATATTGACACTTCTAGGACAGTACAAATGCAATATTACACTCCACAGTAAAGGTGAAGTTGATTAAACAAAAATAAGTGACAAAATGAACTCAAGTGTCACATGGAACCTAAAATGGTTGAGTCAATATAATAAATAAAGGGTAAGAAAGTCATTGAGCTGACAGTCGTATAAGTTCCACGTGTCATTCAGAAGGTATGTGGGGATTATGGCGTATGGGCCAGGTGCATGTGATGGATACTGAGGTTTGTGCATCGGCCCAGGTGGGGGTCCTTGCACGTGTATTAGGGTTTAACAATTTTCCCGGAAAAGACGACCCATTTCCCGGGAATCCCAGAAAATACCTGTTTTTTAAAAGTTTTTCTTTAGCTCAAGTAGTGTACTGGTATCATTAAAATATGGGTTCCCAAATCCCAAACTGAGATTTTTTTGAAATGATTTTTATCATTATTAGGGCAAAAGATCACAGTTTGTGTCCATCATCAACACAGTTGGCATTCAATTCTGCAGCGTGATCAAGCGTGCGTGACATCCGCTGCAGCGCAAATTATGAAATGTCTGTGACTGAAAATCTAGGCAACCTGTGTAAATGACTAACATGTATTAACGTTTAGCCTACCTCAATTATTTACTGCGTTATCAAATAGATAATAACTAACCAGGCAAACACTCAGCAAGGTCTTTAAACCTAGCAAAAAACAAAACATGTTTTAAATGGATTAACTGGTCTATTATAAAGTATTACTACATTGTGTATTAACAATAACATAGATAAAGCCACACGAAGGGAGGCTTATTTTAATGTGGCAGGTTTTTTTTGATTTTAGGACTAATATCAACATTCAAATAATACAACACATCTGCAGATACTACGTTCCTTATGATGACTCAAAGGATTTAAACTAATTGATTATTGCTATGAAGTGTGGACCATGCACTACTAAAAAGATAGCCAAATCTAAAATTTAAACGGTTAAAGATACAGCACTCACAGTCACAAAACTGAGTTCCTGTAATTTTCCCCATTCTGGACAAGAAGCAGTAAAGGAGCAGGGGTATCTGCCTGGCCCTGGATCATTCCAGTCCAGTCCGGTGCTTCTGGCTTTCTCTTAGTGTACTTTTATGACAAACAGAAAATGATGCAAACAGCTGTAAGTTATATGTTGCAGCAGCTGTAAGAAAAAAGTTTCAAGTCTTTTACTGTTTTGTTTAACAGTAGCAGACCAAGAAAAGGCCTCAGGCTGTCCAAGTTGCTGAACATACTTACATATTTCTTTATTCATTCAATTTTTCAACCTGCCCTTCTTTCTTTTTCTTGAAATGTGTTTTCAAGAAGCGGAGAGCATTGATAGACTCTGCGTTCGGATTTTTGTGACAAATTGTCCGCAGATAGAAAACGCTCTCTCCGCCTCTACGGATGTAGCCTGAATAGTACTGAGAGCTTCAAACAACTGTTGGCGGGTGGGGGGGTCTCCTACAGGTGGCATCGAAGAAGGAAAACTCTTTGGTTAGAATTTTCAAGAAGTCTTTCCTTTCCTCTGCGGCTGGCTTAGTGGTCATTGAAATGGCCTGCTGCAGATCAATATGCTTGGTCCCCTTCACTCAAGACCTCATCGGTCGGACATGGAGCTCCCCCTTGCACACTCAACAATGTCCCATCTACTGCCTCTGAAGACGCTCTCTTGCTCTCTCTCCTCATCATGGGAGTCGCTGGCAAAAAAGACGCTCTGGCAGTCCCTCAGCGGCCCTCAGCGGCATCTGTCTTGATCCAGAAGGTACCTGCCAAACCTTTGACATACACGCATTCAAAATCTAATTTGAATTAAAATAGAATCTAATAGCTGAATTAATTATGAAATTAATTTTTAATCAAATTAAGGCTAAATTCTGTGGAAGGCCCACCTTTAAAAAGACACTAGGTTCTTCTGTCTCCACTCTGTGAACCTGGTCTCCATTGCAACTCTCATCCTTGGCTCAGTGGAGCCATCCCTGTCCCCAAGAAACCCACCATTGACAATCTTAAAGACTACAGGCCAATTTCACTCACACTCATAATCTTCCTACCAATAAAAAGCACAAAGTGCTTTGAGAGACTGGTACTAAAAAAGTACCAAACCTGTCTTCACCCAGACTTTAACCAACACCAGGTCGTCCACAGACAAGACAAACCCACAGAGGAAGGTCTTGACTCAGCACTCAACTACCTGGAACACAGTGGGAGCTGTGTGAGAATTCTCTTCATCCACTACAGCTCTGCATTCAACACAACTGATTATACTGATCAGCAAGCTGTGCAGGTTGCCCTTGTCCTTTCCCATCATACCTGCACCTGGATAAAAGACTTTCTAACAAACCGCCCACAGACTGTCAAGCCTCGACCACATCTCTCCTCCACCATCAGACTCAGCACCGTCCGGCTCACCACAAGGCTGTGTATAAAATTGGTATTGGTTTTGGTACGATGGGCTGGTGCCACACAATCATAAAAGTTGCAGATGACACTACAGTGGTGGGGCTCATATCACGAGGAGATGAGTCTGCATGCAGGGCCGAGGTCCAGAAGCTGGCAAGACGGTGCTCAGCCAACAACCTGACACAACCTGTTTTGAAACCATTATGCAATGTTCTAATCAATGTACAATTTTCTAAATGGATTTATTTATATAATTGTGTGGAATGTATGGATGGAATGTTTTTGTGCACTTTACAGCAATGAATTTCATTGTACAATTTTTAATGATACAATGACAAGAAAGGCATTCTATTCTACTGTAAAAAAACATTATGGGGACTTTGCTTTAGGCCAATATATAGTATGTATAGTTTTGGATTTCATGATGCAACATTTGAGACAAAAACAGATTAATGATGTTGGAGAAATGTTCATTCTATATTCAAACACAACCTTAAGACAAGATTTACTATTATATATTGGCTACGCAATGGCCCAAATACTACATTGTTGTTCACACATTTCTTTTATATACTACGGACTGGTTATTCCTCATCTGTTAGGGATGGTGAGTTTTACTTTGTGATGTTCACATGCAACTTGTTTTGCTGCCAAAGAAGTGTTATCTGCTTATTTATGCCTAAATATTGGTCAGTGTGCATGTATGTAAGCCATAATCTTAACCAAAAGCTTTGGGTTTCCTAAAAATGACCATACAAATGTTACATATTTTCATTTCTTTGAGTAAGGCATTGTACAAAACCAAATCCAATTATTGTGACTTTTGTTTTGGAGATAGATGTAGGTAACATTGGGTTACTTGTTTTTTTAAACTGTTTTCATATTACCATGGTTAAACATAATCCATAAATCAGTATTCTTTCTTGCTATAGGCCTACTGCTATGCTGCTGATACTGATACGTGATATAAGTTTTTATATTTAAATAATCCACAGTCAGTAAATTCACGCAAACACGCACACACACATATACACACATACTGTGCAGTCCTGATGGAGGAGGGGACTGATGGGACTCAACACAGATGACGTCACAATCTTCCTACCAAGATAAGCCGTGAGGCTTAATATTAAGCTAACTATGTACGTCCTTTTAGGGAAAGTGATCGAGCTCCAGCCGCCTCGTGAAGGTGCGCACAACGCTGAACACCTGAAGGTAACACAACAGACAGGATCCAGCCAGCAGCCACACAGTCTGAGAGTGGGGATCTAGCGCTGTGTGAGCCAGGATCCAGCCCTGTGAGAGCCAGGATCCAGCGTTGTGAGAGCCTGGATCCAGCCCTGGGAGAGTCGGGATCCAGCGCTGTGAGAGCCGGGAAACAGTGCTGTGAGAGCCGGGAAACAGCGCTGTGAGATCCGGGAAACAACGCTGTGAGAGCCGGGATACGGAGCTGTGAGAGCCGGGATCCAGCGCTGTGAGAGCAGGGATACAACGCTGTGAGAGCCGGGATCCAGCGCTGTGAGAGCCGGGAAACAGCGCTGTGAGCCGGGATCCAGTGCTTCGAGACATGGAGGCCAGTCTGAAATAGTTTGCCTGCGGTCGTATTACGCATCAAGACAAAATGGGAATGGCGAGTGAGGATCTGCTCGTGACCCTTCAGATACTCCCTGGGTTCTTTTCAAACTGTCTATTCCTTGCCCTGTACGACTCCGTGGTGCTGCTGAAGCGCGTGGTGTCGCTGCTCAGCTGCTCCAGGTCCGCCGCAGCCTCCGGCTCCGACTCCGGAGAGTGGCGCCGCATGCTCACCTCCGCGGGGCTGCGCTCCGTGTGGAACAGCTTCCTGCTGGACGCCTACAAGCAGGTAAAGTCTCTGTCGATGTTCAAGCACCCCAGTGCTTTGAATCAAGCCATTCATTGATGCATTATCATCAATCCACTAAACAGGAAACAACTTGTAACTTTAGATACTATATGTTGACCTTTACCAAGCTAAAAATAAATTAAAAAATCATGATTTTCTGAGGACATCCTCAGATAGAATAAACGACAAACAGCTGAGCTGTACATGTCGCCGGTATCTATGTGGAGTACTACCAGACGTTGTAGGCCATTGATTTCTAGCCTACTGTTTAAAAATAGTTTCATATGTTTCATATCGGTAGATTGCAGGAGGGGATTTACACTTCCAACGTTGACACTTATTTAGATCTACTGCCGAGTCTGTGGGGATTACTGATATTTGTTAGCGCCTACACTAGAGCTGCACAAAAGGAATACTGCTATTGCGATTTATAATACTATGATTGCGATATAATGGTGTCATGAATGCTTTCTTAATTAGAAAAATGCACAAAATACCAACATTTCCTACACATACAAAGTTAAACTATCTCAACGTTTTTGTTGGCTTTTACAAAGTTTTTTTTATAAGGTTTTTGTTGTCTTTTGGATTTTGATTTGTTTTCAACATTTTTCACCCATATTTTGACTTCCTTTATTTTGGATATAAAACAAATAAAACTTGAAAAAGGGTCAAATTTGACCCAAAGACAAGATGCGGGTGAAATAACAAAAACTACAAATTTGTACTAAAATAATATTTTATATGCCCTTGTAAACTGATATTTAAGATGTAATTAAGGTGTAATATAATGACTAGTCAATCAAAATATACTTTGTACAGCCTCTTCTTTCAGTCTGAATTCTTTGAACATCCTCGACACTTCTGTTGCTCATGTGACCAAACACGACACACACTCTACTGCCTAAACACTGACTGGTCATATCTTTCCTTTCAAATGCGTATGGCTGTATGCAGCATCTATGCAGAGCCTATGTTTGTGGCCTAAGGTCTGTGCCATTGTAGCGTATCTTTTTCAGAGAATAGGGGAGCCTGTGTGTGTGTATGCATGGGGAGTGTGTTGTGTCCCCCCTACAGGCAACCCCGCCACAGCCTAAACGCTCTACCCCATTTAAAAATGAATGGAAAGACCTTAGTATAGTGGTGGTAGAACAGTAAAACGGGCTTCTTGAGACACGATGGCCTCATCTGTGGTTGATACTAACTGTAAAGTGAAATGTATTCCAACGTGGAGACTGCAGTGCACACTAGCATGTCACACACACAGCACATTTTTGTTTACTGAAATCGCACAATTTATAGTTATGTAATTGCACAGAGGGACATCAGGATTGTGATTAGATTAGTGCAGCTCTTCTACACACCCATGGCACAGCCTTTCAGCTGTTCCTGATCACACCTCCATGTAGCGCCTGCTTATGTGTCTCACCTGTGTATCACCTGTTCAGGCAGGACTGCTAAAAACGGATTTTAATTAATTCATGGTGTTTGGCAAACTCATCAAAGTCCCACCCTAATGCTGCATTCACACAATGTCAGCCAGTGCTGGCCCGGGATAATGAATCTAACAGTAACCCAGGCCAATCTCCACACAGTAACAGACCAGTGTATACTCTAACCATTGACTTGAAATATTCTCCTTCTTTTTAACTGTGCACAGTTGTGTATCTTCCTTTAACATACTGAGAAAAGACAATTGTTGGACCAGTTTAAACATATTACTTTTATTGGTAACACACAAATGAATTAAGTTTTTCCTAAGTTGACGAAAATGTTTTAAGTCAGATGTCTTTAATAATTAACACAATTTTATTTATAGTATCAAATCATAACAATCTTGAGACACTTTACAAATAGAGTAGGTCTAGACCACACTCTATAATTTATAAAGTCCCAACAATTCCCACAAGAGCAAGCATGATGCGACAGCGCAACCATGCACATTGCCGAGGAAAAATTCCTTTTAGAAAGAAACCTCGGTCAGACCCAGGCTCTTGGAATAACCTTAGTGCTTTCAAATCAAAAGTTCAATAATGCAACTTAAATTAAAGGCAAGTTGACTTAAAGTGTTTTTTCTTTCCAACTCAGTTATTTTCTTCAATCTTATGTAAAATAGTTCAATTATTAAATGTAAATTATTAAATATATTTCAAGTTAAAAACAAGAGTCAAATCTAATGTGTTTTGTGACGCTATTACACAAAAGTAAAGAACGTACAATTGCATGTTAACAACACATGCATAGAATAAATAATAAAGTTGTATCATCTATGTCCTTTCTCAATAACAAATGTGCCCTAATCACTAAGGTATCGGCCAAATATTCAAGTAGGCATACAATGCATCTTCTCTCAACACACTATAGCATTGTCACACTAGTGTGAAGAAGTGCAAAACAGAGCAGAGTATTTTTTTCAGAGATTTATCACTAAAACGGTATTTAATTTTTTTTTCAACCTGGACCCTGTTTTTCCATGCATGGGTGTCAAAGTGACTGATCTTTAAGACTTGGTCAAATATTGAGTGAGAATGCTGTAACCAGCATCCGTGAACCAGGCTGCAATATAAACCTAAGATAAGAATAAGATAAGAAAAACATTTATTTGTCCCACAGGGGGGAAATTGCGGTATAGGACAAATGTCTGACAACATTATGGAAAGGATTCCTACAGTCATAGACCTTTCTTACGACTATCAGCTCAACACAACAACCCTTTAATTTCTCAGTATGACTATGTTCAGAAAATGTTGTCCGGCAGAAAATTGAGTGAAGATAATGACCTCTTCTGAAGAGTGCATTATGTTTTTTTAATCCTCCGTGTCCTTCTTAGCTACTAATTAAAATAATAAGTTTTAATTCATTTTATAATTTTATACTGCTTATTGATTACCCGTGGTGAAATTAAAATTTACACAGTTTTTTGTTAGAAATCACTACACATAGGCCTGAAATCCACACACACATGCACATGACCTATTAATGCACAAATGGAGAGTGAGTGGGCTGCCAGTGCAGGACCTGCGCCCTGAGTGCTGTGATACTGTGCCTTGCTCAAGAGCACCTGGCAGTGCCCAGGAGGTGAACTGGCATCTCTTCAGCTACCAATCCGCACTCTGTAATTTGGTCTGTCAGTCTACTAGGACTTGAACCAACTACTAGTAACTGTGTGAATGAGGAGTGGGGAGCGTGTAGGATCACGTAAGCTTGCATCATGTGGAAGCTGCTGACAGAAACTACACACTATAGCTTTAAAGTTTGTGAAAACTAAAGCGTATCCCTGCTAATAGACAGAAGCACCTGCTCCTCTTGAAGCTTAGAAAGGGACAATATTCAAAAGAGAGTCAGTTTTTACATGCTCCATTATCACCACTCTTTCTATATCATGGTACTAGCCCATTTTTGGATCCAGAGGAGCAGTACATCATAGAGTCCTTACTGTGAGCTTTGAAGGTTGTCATACAGGTTTTGGACTTTTTCTTTCGGATGACAAACACCGCCATAGTGAGCTGCTCAAGTTCCTTCTCCAGAAGTTCTGGTCTATAGCACTATAGAAGCATATCAGACACAAACAACAATGCAGAACCATTCACTGTGAAGTAACTATGAATTAACCATAGGACAAAAATGTTCCGGCCCTATTCCTACTACTATTCTGCAACACCTCAATTTTCCGATCCCTCAGCTTTCTCTCATCAGAAGAAAAATCTATTACTGATTTATTAAAGTTCTTGCAAGGACCGCAGAATATGGCAACATACACAGCAAATATATTAGTGTTACAATGTGTTACAAACACTACACAGTTATAAAATAGTACTGCTAGTGTTGCCTTTGACTTATTTAAGTTGTTGGAGTGTTAAAACTTTTTTATACAGCCTACGATGTTAAGGCAGATCTAAGCCACGCCCTTACGTTAACGGTTGTCCAGGACATGACCAATACCAAAAAACTTTCTCCTGCGCCATTTTCTTTCACACGGGGAATACGCAAGACAGTAGAAGGTAAGTGCTTAATTTTACAATCTGACTGGGTAATCAACACTTAGCATGCTATTTTATGCTAATTTACATTTGCTTTAGAACATTTAAGTTGTAACCGTCTGTTTTGTATTGAATTCCACTTCCAGCAAAGTACTATCCGGTATCTGTGGGTAATAGCTAGCTAGGTTATAGATAGGATTTTAGCATGACTCAATAATCTCAGGTTATAACAGTAGTAAACAGTTAACTTCCTGATAATGAACCTACTGTGTAAGCGGGAATATATTGTTGGACTTTTCAAAAAGCAAAGTTATTAGGCTGTGCTAGTTATGTCAGAGTTGAAAGTTGAATGTGCAGTTGGCGGGAGTAGCACCTTCGAGCTGGCTAACTTAAGCTAACGTTAACGTAGCTAGCCACATTTGGTTACTGTAAGCTGAGATGGTGAAAACGTGTATACTAGCCATTAGTGACTGACTTATGACTCATGACATGGACTAACCATGTCCATATTTGTCTACAAAAAACACTGCAACATCAAAAAGCATTACTGGTGCATTGTAGAACTACACCTCTCATCAAATCATCGGTGTTGTGCTATTTTGCACACTTGCTAGTCTTTGAAAGTCAAGGGCCCGCGTGAATGTTCTTCCAACCACCAAATGCATTGAGTTCATCAAGTAAAAATATACCAACAAAGACAAAAGATAAAGGAATAACAGGATATCATTCTGAGATTGTAGCGACAGCCATATTTGGATATATATGCAAATATGTACTTAATACTAATAAAACAGAATCTAGAAAAATAGAATGAAATGGCATAGGCACTGATATTCTTTAAAATCTTGTTTCCTGTAAATGTCAGTCATTCTTCATGTTTGAAACTGGTACACTGGCATGTTTAACTGTTGGCCTGAGACTTATGTTATATCTTCTTTTATTTTTAACACAGAAATGCTTGTTCAAGTGGAGGGCAAGGGTGTCCTGAAATGGGTTTGAATACCAATGAAGGATGAAAGCTATGATTACTTTCAGTTTATTCAAGAGGTAAGTAAAAGGCCGCTGATTTTTTCACATCACGCCTATTTTATTGCATGCCATTATGAATCAGTTCTTGATTGTTAACAGCAAAGTGTATAAGCCTCATGATTATTTAATGTCATTTTCTAAAACAGAACTTTAAGTTATTTCAACATGGCATATGTTACACCTTAATGGCATGTGGTTGTGGGTCTGTTACCAAACAGCTTCTAAGTGCATTGCTGCCACCTTCTTGTGGTTGTGCATTATTTGCAACCAGGTGTCTTATATCCAATGAGATAACAAGGCATTTCCGTGTATAGTATAGTAGTTGCAGGGATGCAGAAGTTTTTACAAAATTACTGTATCAACTGCTGTTAATAGTTGGGAAATTAAATGTAATGTAAATGTTTTGGATCTCAGTCTCAGCTAAATTCAACCCGCCAAATGAACCTAAACCTCGCCCTCACAGGAGTTAAAGGGACGTGGCAATATTTAGGGAATTTAGCTTATTCATTGTCTCCCTCAGAGTTAGATAAGATGATAAATACCAATCTTGTCTCTGTGCGTGCAGTGACTCAGTCTGTCACACCCATTATTTGCCTAGTTTGGCATAGCCCATTGAGATGGCCAGAAGCAACAAGCCTATAACTCTCAAAAGTAATACAAGAACACCTCTTAGTGAAGGATAAAGTAGGTAGACATTGGGATATTTCATCTTATTTAATCCATCATTGGATATTAATTTGATATACTTTAGGGTTGCAGTCTGGCAACCAAATGGTTGAATTATTTTTTTTATATAAAATATTGCTCATAAAGTGATTTGGTGACATTTTATTCCCTGCTGTTGTGGCACTGTAATCCAGGAGGCCAAGATAATATGAGAGAGATATATATTTTTTCATGGACATTTCCCTTGGTTGAATAGCAGTATTTCCCACACATAGACTAATTTGTGGCGGTGTGCCACACAATCAACACCGGCTGCCATCCGTATTTTTAACGCTATTTAAAACACTTATACGTTCAACTGCATTTCCTTTGCCTGCTCTCCAGGACGCAGCCGTTCTGCAGTCAGTGGAAATACACACATTGACTTTTATAGAAACCTTACGGCTCTGCCGCCGTTTCGGAGCGGATCCGCGGCTGTTCCGCACCCGGTGGAAATTAGCACTGTGCTGGCATGGCCCTGGGCAAGCCATTCTTCTTTGAGAATGTTTTATTGATCATTTCTCCTCCTGTAGAATTTAGTTTTTAACTTCACAGATAGGCTAACTGAATAATAATTATAAGGTAAAATAAATTCCTGTTTTGAATTTGTGATTAATATTCTATTTCTTTCTATCTATGTTTCTGACACAACCACTAAGCTGATGATTTGTCTGCCTCTTTGGTGATTAAACAACCACAAACTACTGTTCCTAATTTCCTCTTCAACACTAGGTGGGGATGAGCATGGTGACATTCCTTGACAGAGTTAGATCAGCAAAGCCTTTCCTCCTCTGTGTTGGAGAAAAGAAGAGTAGTATCTAGAGGTTTACACCATTCCCTGCGTGGTGCACACAGGTGTGGCTGCCTTAGGTGAACTGTTTAAGGCCCACTTTGTCTTTCCTGTATACCACGATGAGGCCTTGTGCAATTTCTTCATCTTCCTTCAGACTACCGTTTATGGGATTGACGTCGGCACTGCAAAAGATTCCACGGGTCAAGGAAATCCGGGAAAAATTATCATATTGAAGTTTGAAAATGTTCACCTGTTACATTTGCAAGGTACAGGACAAAAGTTGCTCTGTTCTTTTTCAACATTGTAAGTTTAGTCATGCTTTGTACCCAGGACAAGGCAAATTGCACTTGAAATGTGGCGAGAATGGGTGTTCTTCTGTTTTTTTGCACGTATTGTGGACTCAAGATACAATTGAGAGTACATTAAGACTGTGTAGCTTTAAGTTCTGTTAATCCTTTGGACAATGTTGACAGTAATGTTAGTGTTCCTGATCCACTGCCAAGTGCAGTTTCTTTGGTCAGTTACCCAGCTCCTCTTAAAAAAAGACCGTTACTGGATATGTGTAGCTCTATTGTCGCTCAAGTACAAGCATCTGGAGTCTTTGAAAGTAGTGTGCAGTCTGTAAATGACGTCCATGTCCAAGCACAGGACACTGTTCTTAAATGTCTTTAATCTGGGGTAACTGAACAAACTCTAAATAAAGTTGAAGACTGTTTTGAGCAGCTTGAAATCCATTTTCATTTCATCATTCAACACTGAAACTAAGAGGCAAAGACATTTTGAACCAGTAGAGCATGTTCCTGGTGATCTACGCAATAATAGAACTACTGGTGTGTACAGTGAAATTTCTGGTAATGACAAATTTGTTAAGTCAATGTTCACAACCAAGATAAAAGACATTAATGAAAGTTCATATTTCAGAAATCATGCATTATTTTCACAGCAAGAACATGCTCTTCAAATTCATTCTGTATTACGATTATTTTAAAATGGCCAATCCACTAGGATCTAGAAAGGGAATTCACACACTTGGCTGTGTTTACTTTATTTTTGGAAATTTGCCAATGATGCTTAATACAGTTTTGATGAACATCCATAGTGTGGTGCTTTTTTATTCAGAGGACCTACACCTCTTGTTCAGAGCTTTTGGAGACACAGATACTGATACGGGGAGGAAGGACGGACCTAAACGCACAATTCACGGGAAAGGTATTTATTTAAGGAAGAGAGGGAGTGGGGAGTGGGATGGTGGAGGCACGGAACCCGAGGGTGGAGAGCCCGGGGGTAGGCGAGGACTGGGGGACTAGGTGAAGGGTGCAGGGGTTGAGTCCTGGGGGGACCGGGAGTGTACGCCGAGGAGGAGGGGAGCGACACGAAGGATGGCGGGATGACGAGCCCGGGGAGCTGAAGACTGAGGGGAAGACACAGAGGTTGCAGGCAGGCACGACACGAAGAGTGGGATGAGTGGAGATGATGAAGGGGGGCGCCGAGGGAGGACCAGGGGGAGTCCGTAGCCAACTGACCGGAGTGAAACTGAAAAGGGAAACACAAGGGAGGTAAGTGCACAGAGATCATACAAAATACAAGACTACGAATAAGAAGTGTTGTTCTCGAGGAGTTCATCCAAGTAGCTGAGTCAACAATCAGGTGAAGAGTGAGTGAAGTGCCGGGGTAAATATATGGACGTTAATGATGATGGTAGACAGGTGTGGATGGTGGGAGCAGGTGCAGGTAGATTGTGGTGAAGACTGCAGGTGTGGTGAAGAGGATTGTTGATTGCGGCTGTGGCTCAGTGGTAGAGCGGTTCTCTGCCAATCGGAAGGTTGGTGGTTCGATCCCCGCCCCTGCAGTCATTGTCGAAGTGTCCTTGGGCAAGACACTGAGCCCCGAGTTGCCCCCGGTGCTGCGCATCGGAGTGTGAATGTGTGTGAATGTTTATCTGATGAGCAGGTGGCACCTTGTACTGCAGCCCCAGCCACAGTGTATGAATGTGTGTGAATGGTGAATGTTTCCTGTAGATGTAAAAGCGCTTTGAGCAGTTGTTAAGACTGGAAAAGCGCTATATAAATACAGCACATTTACATTGTAAACAGGAGGCAAATGTGAGTGGTCAGCTGGCTTTGGAGATGAGAGGGAAGGAAAAACAAAAACAAACAGCAGACAGGACAGCAAGAACAAAGGCAGTAAAAAATAAATAATAGGACAGACTCACGGCCGGCCGGAGCCCACAAACAACAGTACTCCCTCCTCAACGGACAGGACCGACCTCCAGGCTTGTTTGGGTGGGCCCTGTAGAAGTCGTCTAGTAGGGTGCGGTCCAGGATTTGGCTGGCTGGGATCCAGGAGCGCTCCTCCGGACCGTAGCCGGCGCAGTCCACCAGGTATCGGTAGCCCCAATCCTTACGTCGGTCCTTGGTCGAGGAGGCGGCGTACCGTGTAGGCCGGGTCGCCGTCGATTAACCATGGGGGTGGTGGAGCTGCCACTGGGACGGTGAGAACGCTGGTGGAGACAGGTTTGATTCGAGAGACATGGAAGACGGGGTGGACACTGAGATGGGATGGGAGCTTGAGCTTAACTGCAGTGGGGTTTCACTCTGGTTCACCAGAGAGGTGAAGTGGGGTCCCCGGTCGCAAACGATGTCTTGGGGAATGCGGAAGCCGTGGAGGACCAGGATCTTGGCGGTCTCCAACGCCGTGGGTAGTTTGGGAATTGAGTCTCTGGGCAGAGTGGAGGAAGGAAAGGTTCTTGTGGTTGGTCCAGACAATGAAGGGCTGTTGGGCGCCCTCCAGCCAGTGCCTCCATTCCTCCAATGCCAGTTTGACGGCCAGGAGCTCCCGGTCCCCCGCACTGTAATTTTGTTCTGTTGGAGGAAGACACTTGGAAAAAAAGGCACAGGGGTGAAGCTTCTGATCTGAAGGCGAGCGCTGGGATAGCGTGGTTCTAACCGTACATGTTCGGTGTGTTGGACTGGGTCGCAGGAGAAGATCAAGATGTCATCCAGGTAGACAAAGACGAAACTGTCCGAGTACTGTAGGGGTGGTAGGGGAGGAAATGAGGTAGAGAGAGAGACACTTGTGGTGGTTGCCGGAGGTGAGGAGTTTGAGTGGGGGCGTACGGGGAGTGACGGTGGCAAGGGTTTGACTGTTAACGCTGGTGGCGCGGAGGGGAGTATCAAGAGGAACGTGGGGAAAAGAGAGTTGACGGGCGAGTTTGATGTTGATGAAGCTTTCGTCTGCATCGGAGTTGACGAGCCCCCCCAGAGGCACAGATACGTCGCGCCAGGACAGAGAAACGTCTAGCAACACGCAAAGAGTGGGAGAGGTATGGCTCGCCAGAGCTCCCACAGCTACTGACAAGCCAGATCTTTTGGCCGTACAGGACAGGTGGGTAGGAAGTGGCCAGAGAGGCCACAATATAGACATAAACCTGCGCGGCGGCGGTGCTCATGTTCCTCTTGGGACAAATGAGCCTTGCCTAATTGCATGGGTTCTGACGGAGGGGGAGAGGTGGGGCGCGGCTGAGAAAGCAAAGGAGCAGAGACCCTAGATGGTGGCGGACTGGAACGGGTAAAGGTCGAGCCGCGAAGGTGGCATTCTCTTTCCCCTCTCTCAGATACGGTTGTCCAGGTCGATAGCCACACCGATCAGGCAATCCAAGCTCTCCGGCTCGTCCTTGGTGGCCAAAAGGTCTTTAAGCCGGTCGTTAAGGCCAACCAAGAACGCGCTACGGAGAGCCCGGTTGTTCCACCCCGACCCCGCGGCCAGGATGCGAAAGTCTACTGAGTACTCCACGACGCTGCGGTCCCCCTTCCGGAGAGACATGAGACGAGAGTTTCTCTCCAAGCCCCATACGGGCTGATAAAATACCCTCCTCATCTCCTCCTCAAAGTAAGGTTATGAGGAGAGGATATCGGGCGTCGCCTGTCTCACAGCAGGAAACCAGAAGAGCGCGCGGTCACGAAGCAGCCCAGCCACAAAACACACCCTAGCCTCGTCGGAGTGAAAAGTCACTGGCTGTCTGCTGAACACCAGGGAGCACTGCACTAGAAACCCTTCGCACATTCCCAACACGCCGGAAGATCTATCGGGGGAGGAGACCGGTGTTTCGGAAGGGGGTGACGGAGCCGAATTGGCCAGGGCGGAGTGAGTGGGAGGGACGAGTGGAGAAGACAGATTAACTGGGACTGGGTTAGCGACGGGAGCGGAAGGACTGGGGGAAGTAATTTGCCTGCCTAACCGCTGGACCTCCTCAGTCAGGGAGTGCTGCCTGAGCATGCTGCCTGAGCATCGCTCCCTGGGAGGCCACAGCAAAAGATAAATCCAGGGGGGAAGGTGAGGGATCGTGGGTTGGGGGTTGATCTTACTGTTACGGGGATGAAGGACGGACCCAAACGCACAACTCACGGGAAAGGTATTTATTTAAGGAAGAGAGGTAGTGGGGAGTTAGAAGGTGGAGGCCCGGAACCCGAGGGTGGAGAGCCCGGGGGTAGGCGAGGACTGGGGGACTAGGTGAAGGGTGCAGGGGTTGAGTCCTGGGGGGACCGGGAGCGTACGCTGAGGAGGAGGGCAGCAACACAAAGGATGGTGGGAGGACGATCCCGGGGAGCTGAAGACAGGGGGAGACACCGAGGTTGGAGGCAGGAACAACACAGAGAGTGGGATGGGTGGAGATGGCTAAGGGGGGCGCCGAGGGAGGAGGACCAGGGGCCGTCCAAAGTCAGCTAACTAGAGTGAAACTGAAAACACAAGAAAGGTAAGTGCACAGAGATCATACGAAATACAAGACTACGAATAAGAAGTGTTTGTTCTCGAGGCGTTCACCAAAGTAGCTAAGTCAACGATCAGGTGAAGAGTGAGTGAAGTGCCGGGGTAGATATATGGACGTTAATGATGATGGTAGACAGGTGTGGAGGGCGGGAGCAGGTGCAGGCTGGCAGGTGTGGTGAAGAGGGTGGTTGATTGTAGACGGGAGGCAGGTGTGAGTGATCAGCTGGCTTCGGAGATGAGAGGGAAGGAAAAACAAAAACAAAAACAAACAGCAGACAGTACAGCAAGAACAAAGGCAGGGAAAAATAATCAATAGGACAGACTCACGGCGGCCGGACCCCACCACGACAGATACACTATTAAAATGGTCTGTTGTTCAGGTTACTGGGGATATTTTGGCTGTACATGGACTTTTTGGTATGGTTGAATCGTTCAGTGCAACTTACTGTTGTCGATTTTGTTTAACTGACAACAATTATGCAATACTGGCTTGCTAATACAGACATAATGCTAATACTGACAATTATGCATCGGCTATTAGGCACAACCTACTAGAAGGTGTTGTACAGTATGAGTGAGCACTTCTTTTTCAATATTGGGTGAATGACTTAATTTCTTTAAATGCCCTCTCTAAAAGGATTCAACAGTAGAGAAAGAACAGACCAAGTGGAGTCAAAGTTCATGATAATAGCAATGACCTCGGGCTCAATGCCATCCAGTCTTGGTGCCTCCTGCAAAATACTCCCTTGATTTTTGGAGACCTAGGCTGAATCCCATTTCTCTGTCTTACCCTTACCCCTTGCCCCTTACCCCTACCCATTGGCCCTTGAAACCAAGGTGTAAGTGGTAGGGGTGAAAACATACCCCTATGAAATGGGACACCACTTGGTGACATCATCATACAGAATTTATCACAAACTTCCAAGATGCTGTCTCTGTCTGTTGATTGTGTGGGTTTGGACAACAGTGTCATATGTATTTATATATTTTATAGTTATTTTATGTTCACTTTGGTGGTGTAGAGGCAGATGTTCTGTGTAGTAGGTCTGTTTGCAAACCAAATATGTATACACATGTATCATGCATACATACATATACACCCTGTATACTTGGTGTGTTGTATATCTGTTTCAGTTATCACCGTTTTGAATGTCATTGATGTTCAGAAAAACATTTTGTTGACAAAAATCTGTCTTTATTGTTGATAGATTGAACATAACAGGCAAAAACGTTACATAAAATGATGTTACAGAACCATTATCATCTATTAATTCAATTCAATTCAATTTTATTTATAGTATCAATTCATAACAAGATTTATCTCAAGACACTATACAGATAGACCAC